>NC_060952.1:20726914-20844174 GCF_022045245.1 Lucilia cuprina
TTCAGTTCTAGTTCAGTTCTAGTTCAGTTCTAGTTCAGTTCTAGTTCAGTTCTAGTTCAGTCCTAGTTCAGTTCTAGTTCAGTTCTAGTTCAGTTCTAGTTCAGTTCTAGTTTAGTTCTAGTTCAGTTCAGTTTTAGTACATTTCTAGTGCAGTTCTCTAGTAAAGTTCTGTTTCAAAAGAGTTTCTTATTATGTTGTATGTTGGGTAAGTACGGATATGTGAACGTATGTAGAGTATGAAAAATAAATTAAAATATTTCACAGCTATAAACGTACATAGATAGATATTTTTTTGAGAAATATGTGTTCGGTGGGTGCTCGGTCGGATATCACACTGAGCATTGAGAACCACAAGGGATATTATTTCGGCACACAGACAACCGTCGATGTGTAGTGAAACACAATAATAATAAAAAAACAGGATACTATTAAAATACAAAGAAAGGAATTAAAATTTAAATAAAAGAAATATTGTTAAAAAATATATAGGAATCAAGTGTGAAAATTGAAATCGATCAATGGAAGGAAATACACTACCGGTTATTTGAGTAGATATACTATGTTTAAGTTTATGACATTAGTTAGCTAAGTCCATAGCCAGAGAATTGTGTAAGATTTAGTCGGTTGACACAGATTTTCTGCTAGAAATATGTAATTGAAATTGTTTGTTTAATTAATTATTATCTAATCGTTAAGGTGACAGATTTAGTTTAATATTTATGTTAATTTCTTTCCACAATCAATGGTATTACAATATTTTTCATATTTGTATTACTTTTTTTCCTACGATTCGACATACATACATATGTATGAAATTTTTGAAACAGTAGGTGCTTTACAGCTCCAATTCATTTGTTTTATTTTACATCCACATTTATATGTACATTCGACAGTTATTTCATAAAAATATTAATTTTAAAGAGTCTGAATGGTTGACCAGCTGTATGGCTAGATTAACTAACAACCCTGCAGGACAACGATTTTTTTCGAAAGTCATATTAATATTATTCTCTTTTAAAGTCCGGAAATTTTTAACACATTTTTATCGTAACATTTGTATGCGTACAGTTTCTTTAAAAAAATATTTTATGCCTCGTAACTCTTTCTTCTTCATGTATTTATAGATTAAAGATAAATTTGCCAAAGTTTTTTGTTTTAATTTTAAATACAATAAAATACTTGCTGATACAACAATATTTTCATTCAATTAAATTTGATGATAAGCATAAATTTTCAATAAAAATTATATACCAGACATTTTACTGTTTTCATTAAACATTTGTTTGTATTCGATTGAAAAAATTAATTTAAAAGAAAAAATCTTTAAAATACTGGTAATAAATGATAATAAATGAGTTTAGGTTTTTTATTTGTATTTTAACAGAGAAGTATTATAAATTTTTGAAATGTTTTTTTTTTAGAAATCTATTGTTATTGAATTTATTTTATAAAAGGTAAATAAACTATTGTTTTAAATAATTTAAATTTAAAATCTGTTAACGAGAATATTATCAATTAAATATTATCTAAAATAAAAACCGAATTAATTTTAAAAATATAAAATATTTTGTCGTTTAATTGGATTTTTATTTTAAAAATATTAGATTTTAGTTTAATTATTTTAAAAGCTTAATTTCCTTTGAAAAATTTCATAATTTTTTGTTGATTTGATTTTATATTTTTTTATATTTATTTTTAGGAAGAACTATCGAATCGTTGGGCAGAAATGGCTGCTGAAGTTTCCCAGGTTTTGTCGAATGAATTGCAATTGCCAGAAGAAGATCAACCCATACCGTTTGATTCGGCATCAGATGTACCAATTGATGATCAAAAGTAGGTCATTTAGTTAATTTTAATATTTATTTATTTATTTATTTATTTATTTATTTATTTATTTATTTAAAAATTTATTAGGGTTTGCTTCATCAGTCATAGAATTTGCAAATTTCTCAAATGGTTGTATTTGTTTAATCAAAGTTTAATTACAATTACAAGCTTTATAAAGCTTCAATTACAATTATTTCAAATATAATAGTAATGGAAAATAAAATCATTATCCTCAAGCTTGAAAAGTATTCACTTCACTTGTTAACTTAAATTTTTTAAAAACCACATCCAGGTGCCACCCTTAATAATTTGCACTAATCCATATAGAAATATTTTATAGAAAAAACTGTAAATACGAATTAGTCGAATCCTTTACACCTTTTACCTCAGTAGAGTTTTTTAATTAAGGATATTAAAAATTTTTTTATATATATTTTTTAATGGGTGTGAAGTTAAATTTCGAAATTTATTATCCAAGACAAAAACTATCAACATTAACAGAATTATGTTTAAATGCTAACAAAGCACTGTTAGAGTGTTTAGGATAAGGTGGAAGCATTCAAAATGGAATTTGGACGCATTCAAACACCAAATGGAAACCTCCCACACTGTCCAAAAATTAAAGTCACATATTAAATTTCTTGAAAATTATCCAATTGTTTAATCTTAAAAATCTAAAAAAGTTTACGGATGCAAATTTTCAAATCCAGGAGATCTGAAGAAGATGAGCGGATGGAACTTCATGGAAATTTTTAACAATCAGTCTATCCTTGATATTTGGTGGATAAAATCTTTCAAAGATATCGAATTTTCAAAATTGTTGAAAATTTTAATTTCTTGGGATGAAAAATCTGAAATCCAGGAGACCTGGAGAAGATGGGCAGATGGAACTTAATGGACATTTTTAACAACCAATCGATCTATGATATTTGGTGGAAAAAATCATTCAAAAATGGAGATTTCATTATCGAATTTTCAAAATTTTGAAAATTTTAATTCTTGGGAAGAAAAATCTGAAATAAAAATCTTTCAAAGATTATAAAACTGTTTATATATAATTGTAAATATGTATTTCGTTCATATATATACCTTTTTATATAATTACCGATTTCGCTCAATTTAAATATATACTAATAAAGTGTTTCTGATAGAATTTTTGAAGATTTGTATACTTCAGTCATCTGAGGTTTTTAGAAAATTAATTTTATTAGAGATTCAAACAGAAAGTTGAAAATAGCCTTTTTTCTTCATGGATTTGAATTATATTACCAGATTATGAAAATGTTTTGAATATTTCTCCTTAAGCAGTACTTTTATTACGGCCTAACTGTCCTTACCTAGTAAGTTGTTAAAATGACTAAAATTGACTTACATAATAGCATTTTAAGTCATTATATAAACCTGGTAGTCCTTTGAAGGGAAGTACTTACCAAAATCGCTTACAAGTAATAAGAAAACTTTTATCGTCACGCAGAAGCTAGTCGATGAATTAGAAAGTATTTATATAACACATTAGTAATAAGACGTTATTAAACTACTTCTTTGTAATCATAACTATATGAATAGTCTAGTTTCTTGTCTAGTATATAGCCCTCTCATAGGGCTACATACTGTAGCATATGTTTGCAACAAATTGTAGCAAAATATTCAGTTTTTTGTTATCTTCTGTAAAAACAAACCTGTTTTTTTTTGCAAAAAATTATTTATATCGAACAGAACTTCTGTATGTACCTTTTTTGTTATTTTGATTATTGCCATTTGGGATGAGAAACTATTTAAATATCTACTATGTACATATCTGGAGTGGTGTGTGATGTTGTACATTTAGTTACTGATGTGGTAATGGCATATAATTAAAAACTTTATGTTTTTTAAATACAGTCGGTAAACGTAGTTAAAAAATAGTTTGATTAAATTTCAACAAAAATAACAAAATATGCTTAATCGAATTGGAATAAAACGAAAAAAAAAAATAAAATATATTTCAAATAAACAATTTCCTTTTTTTAATGTTTGTTAAAAAATAAAAATAAATATCTTTGGATTTACTAAAAAATTATAAAAAAAATCACAGGCAGACAAACACCAAAGTTTTTTTAATTTTTCAATAACATCCGTTGTCAAAGTATATACTTTCGTACGATTCTTTGTGAATAGTGATCTAATCGCGTTTGTTATCATTTAGACAACGGATGTGTAAAATATTTCGAATTCGACAACGAATTGTTGCAATGTTGACAATGCTTTAGTGTTGTCGTACGTATTTATGTATATATGTACTTTGACAACGGATGTTTTTGAAAAATTATAAACACTTGGGTGTCTGTTTGGTACCAGGCGTGTATACTTCTTTTTATCTCTGTGTATATATGTATTTATCTCTTAAATCTTTATTTCTCATAACCCTATAACAAATCGTTTAAGCCCTACTAAAAAAGACAATAAACTTTTATTTGTTTTATTTCTACATCTTCAAATCAAAATAATTTGATTAAATTAAAAGAAGTACTGTTTTCTTACGACAATCTTCAAATAATTGTATTCTATTTGATTTTTTTCCTGACACCATTTATTTCTTTTTAGTTACATACATATCTTTATTAGAATTTCATCAACTTAAGTACATTCATATCATACAATTGATTTTATTTCAATACATTTCATACTTATTCGTTCTTTTGATGATTAGTTTGTTCAAATTTTTACTTTGACATACTTTTTCTTATATCTTAATGTTGTCTTATGTGTATGTAATTCAAGTATATGTTCATCAGCAAAAGGTATCACAAATAATTGTGTTTCTTTTTACTTTTTTTCTTATTCTGTGCTGTTGAATTTTCCATGTTAAGAAAAGGTGTGAATTGGAATACATATAGATTTCTTTATATATAAAGAAAAAGTACATGAAGATCTATATCTGTGGGAAAGTACTGAAGAGCTTTTTTATACTACAAAGAATTGATCTCAGAAAGTGATTCTGAGCCGATTGGCTCAGAGCGTAGGATCAATATTTTTATCATTCATTCATCATTCGAAGCAAGTATTTAAAACAATCGCTTACAAGTAATTAGAAAAATCAATCAATGTAAATCATTTGAAAAAACGTATACTGCTTCTATATCTTCACATAGAAGCTGACTAATGAATAAGAAATTAATTTATACAGCACATTATTGATATTAATGTACTTCTATGTAATCAGAACTATATACATTAGTCATTGAAAAGTATGTTGTTAGGTAAGTAGTTACAATAGAATGTATCATTATCACTATAGACAGACTTAATATAACCCTTTAGCTAGAAAAGTACTAAACTAAAAACGATTTTATATATCCCACCAAAAACTTTTAATTGTAATTGCTTACCTAACAACATACTTTTCATTGATCAGTACATATCGTCTGCTTTACATAGAAGTAGTCTAATAAGGTCTTACTAATAATATGTTATAAAATTACTTAGTAATTCATTTCTCCTCTTGTCCTCAGTCCAAATAATTTCAACAGGCCTAATTTCTGGATAGTTCCGTGGATTAGTTTTCCGTGGTACAAAAAATTACATTATTGTTTGAATACCACACAAGTGTTCTTTTCCATAATTCGCCAATAATGTCAAATCGGTCCAGAAATACAAAATACACAAATGTTGTTTAATTATTGTATCAAACAAGTGCTTCATATGAAAATTGGCATTTCTATGGTACCGTAGACGAAGTCTGTTGAAAATGGTTTACCTCGGTCCATTATTTCACCTAGCACCAATACAACTGAACCCGTCGATTAGGTCTTTTAAGTTCTTGATTATGTTTAATATACTCATATCTCGACAAAAAGCTGAAAAACCAAGTTCTATGCTAGACTTGATGACCCTCTCATATTCCTTAGCCTTAAACATTACGTTGTCATGAAAAAGCTCTGCTCATTAAAGAATCCCCAGTAAAAACTTTTTGAACTACTTTTCTAATAGAAATTGGAGAGCTTTTGGAAATAGTTGTTCAACTTATTTTGACTTATAAATTTCTGGATTCGGATCCCTATTCTCTTTAAATGTTCAGGTCTTTTTTATACAGCGAAAAGGCTTCTTTTGTTAAAAGTTTTAATTGTAAGTTTTTTTAAGCAAGACTAAGTTTTTTTTTTCTACAAAATTCTGTAAAAGTATTTTCTGATTCAATCCCTTGTTATCTAAATATTACACGTTGCTATAACCTTCTTTAGCGAGTCTAGTTTGTTAAAAGTTTGTTTTGAAAATACTTTTGCATACCTTGAGAAAAGTAACATTATTGTGATATTATTTCCTAGATACTACTTTGACAACATTCACAACAACAGAATTTACTATTCTAAAGCAAAATTTTTCTAAAACATCAACATCAAGTTGTCGCCATTTGTTGTATTTATTAAAAAAAAAATGATGAAAGGAATAGAAAAAACATTTAAAATGGCTTTAAATTTGATTGAATCTTGTTATTTTATTTCTGCTACATCATCATCAATTCAAAGATTTCGTTTTTTTTTTCTTCTTTCTCCTAGATTAACATTATTTTTCAGTTTATTTGAAATCTTTTTAACTTTTTTTTAAATCCTTTTGTTAACAATTTGTCTTTTTTTATCTTCTATATATTCGTCTATTTCAGGGAAGATTGTATGATAAGGATTCACAAAATGTTGCGCACTGGTAAATTGGAACATGCCGTTGCATTAATGCGTGCTGCCAGGTAAGTTTAATACTATATTTCTATTAAACACAGTCAAATACCCCATCCCCTCATACAAAACCTAACATACATACGTATCAAACAATTTTTTTAAGGCAGAGATCTATTGATGGAAAAGTGTTTGTGTGTGCGATGTAAAGGGAAAAGACAGGTTTTAAATTTCCTTTTAAAAACACTCGCTAATGTGTTTCTTTTTTTTGGACTGAAATGTATTTTTGATTACACTTTAATAACGAAAGTGTTTATTTGCTTTTTAGCTCAAAGAATTGATAAAAAATTGTGTTTATATGATGAATTTTTACAATCATACAAAAAGACATTATTTGAAAGGAAACTAAAAGATTAAAGGTTTTAAATTTCTATTAAATTTGATTGCTATGTCTTTCATTTAGTACTTTTTTGAAGTACAAGATAACCTTAAGTTGCTTGAAGAAACCAAAAAAGTCTATAAGCATCCTGTTATCTTTCATATAAACTGAATAAACTGAATTACATTTTTTCCAGACTCAACCAGTTTTAAGCATTTTTTTTGACCAAATCTGTATCCTAAAAAAACTAACTCCTTTCAGTTTATCTCGCTTAGATTAACTAATTTAAAACCAACTACCAAGTAACTAATTATGTAAGATTCATCTAAAATGGGTGTCTGCTATAAAGTTTGCTTTTGTTTTATCAAAATATCTAAATCAAGTTTAAATTTAATGCCACATAAATAACTTTAGACATTTTTTCTGGACCAAGAAAAAATATGCTAAAAATACAAGGATGAAACTACAAAAGAAACTAGTGGTTAAATTTAGAAAGAATGCACCATGAAATAAAAAGTGTTAAATCTAATTAACACCTACTTGCTAAAAAAAGCCTTTAACTACTTTCGTCCACTAAAACTATTTGTTGTGTCTATATTTTTTTTGGAAGAAATTTTATTCTTTTATGTAAAGTACTAAAAAAACTACTGAGATTTTGTATACTTTTTGTATACTATTAGTACTTATTCAGAAGAAAAAGTACGCAAATTTTGTACATTGGTTCTGTAGAAACAATAGACAAGTTTTGTTTATTAGTTTTTCCCAAAATCCAAAAAATGATATCTATTTCAAATTTAAAAAAATACATCTTTTTCCGATTAAACAAATAATCAAATCAATTAAAATCAATAATTATTAAATGTCAATTTAATTAATTTATTCATTAATTGAATAAATTATATATTAAATAAAATTCTAAAATATATATTTTTTATTATAATTATAAAGGCCTTGAATTAAATATTTTGGTTAGATATTTACTAAACAATCAATTAATCGATGATTAAAACAATCGAAGTGTTTGTTAAAAACTCTTAGTATTAAAGAAATACTTGGCCCCAAGAATGCCTTTTGAGTCTCTTCAAAAATATCATTTTGTTGTCATGTTCAAACAAATAAAGCGATCTAGAATTTTTTTAATAGTTGAGAAACGTGAACCTCTTATTCGAAATTATTATTGACTATTTAAGAATTATAAAAATTAACTGCATAATAAACTAAACATTTTGTTCAGTCAATTAAAAAATTAATTGAATCAAATAGGAAAAATTAAAATTATATAAAGAAAAAAACTAGAAAAGTGGAGTCGGTCATGACCGATGAGAATATTTTAAAAATTATATATTTTTCACAAAGAAACTTTTATGTTGAATTTTACTTTAATTCCAAAGTATTTAAGCAATTTATTGTCGTAAAACTAATTCCTAATAAGGCTTTATAAAGAAGTATATCGGGTGTTGCAGTTGTATGAGTGCTAGATGTAATAATAGACCGATTTCAACCATAGACTGTGCCATATTTGGTTAAAATTTCATCTAAATATCTTGAAGATTGCGGGCAGTATCTTGCGCACAAAGTTTACGAGGACAGTCAGCCATACGAAAGGACTAACATGTCTTAAATGACTCTGAGAGTCGATCGACCAATATTTCTGTCCGTTACTAACATCAGCACAAACGTATAACACCCTCCCCAATATAGTAGTGTCGGGTATAAAAAGGATTAAAAATGAACTACCAATCCATGTATTTCTACTACAAAATAAGTTCTTAGTAAACATGTCCTTTTATGGAAATGTGTACATTTCATCAATGAATAGCCAAATTGAAATAAAGCGTAATCGAATTGACAAGAATGCGTTGTTGCAATGACAACAACACGTTGTTAAAACTACAACCGTAATTGTCAAAATGATTACTGGGTAATCATTTATAATCAAAATAGCAATCAAAATAATAAATATGGTAAACTCACTTTTGACAACGGACTGCATCAATTTCGGTACTTTTCTATCCGTTTTTTCCTCTGTGTATGTGAATGAGTGTTTATCCTCTTGTAGCCTGAAATGTTCTAAGTCAATTTTAGATTTCGTAATGGGTTTAGGAATAATCGCACTTAACGAACTTCTTAGATTTCATGTAGAATATGATAACTGTCCCTGTAGAAAAACTACTCAGTATCTGAAAAAGATTTACTTCTACTTCTTCTAGAAGTTTTTATAGAGTACAACACTATAGTAGTTCTACACCCATCTTAAAGTATAACAATCGGATTATAATCACTTTCTAAGGTGATTAAGCTATGTCCGTCTGTCTGTTTGTCTATGTGTTCGTGTAAGCTTTGTGTGTGTCAGCTTACAATCACCGAACCCGCATACAACCCCGAATAAGTTTTCTGAGCATTTATGATATTAAATGCTCTAGTACTTATCTCTACAAATATAATAGTTTTGTATAAGTCTATACGTAAACAAAGATTTCGCTATGATCGTGCCTTATTTGACCTTTGTTCCCATAAAAAGTTTCCATTAAAAAATGGAAAAGTAAATCCTTCTCTAAATATTTATAAAAATAAGTCTATATTTACTTACTTGTACCCCTTAAATTCTTTTTCGGAATAATATTTGGAATTAAGGCAAGAATGTTTAAATATTTAAAATAATCAAAACTCACTTGTAAAGGGTATGATATGGTTGGCCATGTCCGACTTGTTTATACCAATTGAAAAAGTAGTTGAAATATAATAAAAAAGTGAACAAATCTAAAAAAATTGTGGGCGAAAAAAAAGCAAGAATACAAAAGTGGATCACAATGTAATGCAAAGTAACAAAAGTATAATACAACAATAGAATTGAATAGAAAAGGTGGACGTAGTTTTTTAAATATAAAATTTTAGATTCAATTCTGCAAAAACGAATTTTGTAAAAGCTACATTTGTTAAAAAATTGAATTTCTATTCAATTCTGAAAAAATAGTTTTTACATAAAAAACAATAAAGTATCCAATAATTACCATCTATTTTAGTTGTACGGGGAACTATATTGTCGTTCACATATAGAACTTCAGTGCCGTTATTCCTGGTTATTAAACAATAAAATCTACAATAGCATTATTTCAATGTTATTATATTAATAATTCTGTAATGTATTTAAAGGAGTTTTAGTTAACGAACAACAGATTAACAAAAGCCATATCTATAGCGATGATTGTTTATGTTAGTCTGAAAATCAGCTTAATATCTTTGTCCGTTGTATAAGAGCAAAATATTATAGAAACGTACATATAAATATAATTTCAATTTACACATACATACCTACATACTTATTTTCTTTTCCTGGATGTATATAAGTAAAAATACATATAAAAAATGTAGTCAACTTCATCAGGTATCAAGTTAAATTTTCCTCTTGTATATCTCGATGCAACTATACAGACAGACTCAAACATATATTCGCTTTTATTTTTTTACTATAAATAAAAACTATTTAATATTCCTAGAGGCGCCACAACTGTTGTGTGTGTGTTGCAGCGATACCAAGGAAGTAAGCAACCAACAAACCAACCAACCAATCTCTTACTGGCTTTATGTGTTCCAAAGACAAATGCCGTTCGCGCCATAGACCAAAAACAAAACAGAAACAAAAAACCACTTAAAAGCGTGTGGCCATTGTAAAAGTTGTCTACCACAAGAGCTGTAGTAAGCTCGTCGCTCTTAATGCTCAACAAACAGTCTTTTTAAGACTGTATTTTTTCCTATTATCTACCTATTTTTTATATACAAATATTTTACAGCACCTCTTCTAGCAGTATGTGTGTGTGTGTTTTTTACCCACTAGGAGCAAAAAAAAGTCCTGTTGTCGGAAACGATAAAATAGAGTTAATGTTGATACATATAAACTACTCGTGCACTCACTTTTTATTTGGTATTTTTTTTATCATAAAAATATTTTTCCACATTAAAAATGCCATCTTTAAAAAAAGTAAACTTTAAATAGTGAAAGGTAAAATGTAGGAGTCAGTCTATAGGTGCAACGTTGAAGTTCATTTATTATGCAAAATAATATCTTTACATTTTTCTTTACTTTCATGTCCTTGTACTTTACAAAATTTTTCAATACATAATCATAAATAAGGTTTACTTCAGTTTTTTTATTTTGTAAATGTTAAAGCTTTAAAAGCTAAGCAATTGTTTTCTAGCAAAAACAGTTCTAGTTTGAGAGCTTTTGTACTCAAAGTCTGAGTACGATTACGATAGAAAAAAATTGAGAAGATCCTACATTTTATAAAGGAACATTCTGATCTGACTGTGGTAGAAATTTGAGTACTATTTCAATAGGAAAACTAGTAAGAATTCACAGTTAGAATTCATAAGTCCGAATTCAGAGTACTTTTTCCATAGAAAAAATAGTTAAATTTAAGTATTTTTTAAGAGAAAAGGTAGTTGGTCAGAATTTGGTTACTTTCTTCAAAAAAAAAAAAAACATAGACTATGAGTAATATTAAAATTTTAAAATTGTACAAAATGTATCATTGGTGTCGAATTGAACCAAAAAAGTACAATTGTACAAATTTTGTCAACCCTGAGTTTTATACACTGAAAATAATCCTTAGCTTAACTTCACAAAATTTGTTTCGTAATATTTACAAAAAAAAAATTCATTTATAATACGATTTGTTATATATATTTGTTAAGTCAAACCGTTTTATAAATTTATTGAATATATTTCGTAGACAAACGATTTTTTCTAAAATTATTTTGCATTATACTCAAAAATATTTTGAACAATTTCATACATCTTACGAAACAGTTTTGTACATATTACGAAACAATATCGTACAATGATGAAAGTTTTCGTAGAGTTACCGTACTATTTTCTTAGTTAGGTAGATTACGAGTATTTTTTCTTAGTTCTTTTTCCTTATAAAAACAGTCTTGATGACTACTAGCTATCTGAACTCTTTTGAATAACTTTTGCTAGAACCAATTGGTAAAATATTACAATCATTTAAATAAAACCCAGTATCAACAAAATATCCAACTTTGACCTCCTCTAAGTCTGTCAGTTTTTGACCCATAGAGCTGGAAGATATCGATTAAAAAAGTTCGCTCAATTGATAAGAAATTGCTCATACAGAATTTCATTATTTGTACTACGGAACAAAATATTAAGAATCAGATAGTACATTTCTTTAAAAATAACTCATTATTTGATTACGAAATTTTTATAAAGGAACAATCATAACTTGAGTACATGGGTCATATAAAAGAGGTATTATTTTTCTTTTTATTTGTTAAGTTTTTCTTGCAGTGTTTTAAGGCCACTCTTAGCTGTGTTTGTGCAAATGAATACATTACATGGTTTTGTATATATTTGATCTCATTTTTTGGTTGTGTTTCTAAATGTTTTAACAATTTTATAGTTTATTTAAAAGTTTGTGATATAAAAAACTAAACAAATACACTCAACTATAGTTTTTAGGATTTCATTTAGTTTTACATTTTTCTCATGTACTTCACTTATTCCAACAATTCCAAGTTGTCCAGTAGTCTGTATTGTATTTGGTTGCTGTTATATATATATATTTTTTAGGGGATTTAGTTTATTGAAATGCAACATAATTCTTTTTGCCTCATGCTAACAACTTGTTTCTCCTTTTGACCATAAGGGATAAAGATGGACGTGTTTGTGTGCATTTTTTGGCCAATAAATAAATTTTGTTTGTTTTATCTTTTGGGTATTTAAAAATTGTACTGTATTTGAATTTATATTTACCAAAATTCATAATCACCCACTGTCTAGACATTTAAGTCTCACAATTTTTTTCTTTCTATTTAAATTTCTTTCATTTTTGATTATAAGTTACAAATTCATTGAAAACATCTGGTATTGTGTTTCCGAGTAAATGAATGAAGAATGATGATAACGATGAAGATGACAACCAACCATGAGTTAATAGCAGTAGAACGATCAGTAACAGTTCAAGGCAAAATTGTATTCTTGAAATAGATATTTTATAAATATAGAATTACTGGTGAAATAAGAATTTGTTTAAGTTGTCATATATACATATAAATATTATATGAAACAAATAGATATGAAAAGTATAGAGAGAGTTGGTGGTATACACAACAAAATTCTAACTAAAAATTATAAAATGTTAAATAATTATTTGATAATGAAAAATACCCAAGTTCTGGGGAACATGTTAATGTAAAAACATACGTAACGATTAAAGTTCCTAAGTATAGTTTTGAGATGTAATGATTACCTTTTCAATTGCATACAAAATAATTGTAATTGAAGCTCTATTAATTATAATTATTTTATTTTAAATTTATGACAATTATTTGTAATTGAACAATTACTTGTAATTGTGATTTAGGTTTTGTCAATTACTATTACTTTTAAATGTAATTGAAGAATTTCCAATTACAATTTCTTGTAATTGTAATTTTTCCTTTTAATTACATGTAATAGCTATTGGTAAACCTTAAATTCAATTACAAGTAATTGTAAATTATAATTTTCAATTACTATTTCAAGTATCTGTAATTGACAAATCTTTAATTACAATTCCAAGCAATATTTTCAATCGAAATCTTCTTAAAATTATTTGTACATAATACAACAAAAAAAATGAATAAATTATTTATTTTAAATCTTACCTACCTTGTTAATGTTAAGAAAATAATTCTTTTTTAACTACAAAATACCCACATCCTTATCAGCGGTGAGAATAACGCAAATCGTAATTTCATGCCTTAGAAAACTTTATTTATTTTATTTTCATTCTTAACTTTTGATTAACTTATATGCCGTTAAAATGTGTAAATTACTTGCTCCATTTTATTGTTATTTTTCCTTTTACTTCATTTTACAAAACATATCTTTTGCCTGAAAAAAAAACAAACAGAAAAAAATTATAATAAAAAGTTTAGGGAAATACTTCCCTAAAAAAGTAAACTTTTTACATAAATAAAATTCGCAACACTGTGAAATTAAACTATACAATAAAAGAACGAAAAAATCTAACTAGTAAAAAAACGTAATTGCTGTAAAAAAATACAATTAAAAAGTAACAAAAGAAATGACAGAAATAATAAAATGTGGTTACAAAAAAATATCAACATTAAATTTTAAATAATTTAAAGAAATTTTAAAATGCAAACAAAATAAAAGCAAATCGTGAAATTTTCCTGACCTTAATTAATAATTGTGACTAACACAAGACAAATATACTATCTAAATATCTAAAAAATTTCACTCACTCATTTAGTTGTTAACCCCCATTCTCAATTGAAGTCTTTTCACTTACATATTGCTCCTTCTTGCACTTGAAAATGTCCTTCTGGTGATTACGGTTTTGCGCGGTGAATGGTCAAAAAAAAAAAATGAAATTATAAAAATAAAAGTGAAATTGTGTGGAAAATTAAGTGGGTACATTGAATGAATGTCGAAATACAGAACAAAAACAACAGCAACTGGGAAAAAATAGCTCTTAAATGAAATTTGAATTCATCTAATTAATCTCTCATTAAATATGATTATGAGAAAAAAATTCACAGCTTTAATTTAAAGCAGGAAAATATTTTTTTTAATAAGGTTGTAATGAAAATTAAAACAAAGAATTATAGACTAGAATAGACTAGACTATAGACTAGACTATAGACTAGACTATAGACTAGACTATAGACTAGACTATAGACTAGACTATAGACTAGACTATAGACTAGACTATAGACTAGACTATAGACTAGACTATAGACTAGACTATAGACTAGACTACAGACTAGACTATAGACTAGACTATAGACTAGACTATAGACTAGACTATAGACTAGACTATAGACTAGACTATAGACTAGACTACAGACTAGACTATAGACTAGACTATAGACTAGACTATAGACTAGACTATAGACTAGACTATAGACTAGACTATAGACTAGACTATAGGCTAGACTATAGACTAGACTATTGACTAGACTATAGACTAGACTATAGACTAGACTATAGACTAGACTATAGACTAGACTATAGACTAACTATAGACTAGACTATAGACTAGACTATAGACTAGACTATAGACTAGACTATAGACTAGACTATAGACTAGACTATAGACTAGACTATAGACTAGACTATAGACTAGACTATAGACTAGACTATAGACTAGACTATAGACTAGACTATAGCTAGACTATAGACTAGACTATAGACTAGACTATAGACTAGACTATAGACTAGACTATAGACTAGACTATAGACTAGACTATAGACTAGACTATAGACTAGACTATAGACTAGACTATAGACTAGACTATAGACTAGACTATAGACTAGACTATAGACTAGACTATAGACTAGACTATAGACTAGACTATAGACTAGACTATAGACTAGACTATAGACTAGACTATAGACTAGACTATAGACTAGACTATAGACTAGACTATAGACTAGACTATAGACTAGACTATAGACTATAGACTAGACTATAGACTAGACTATAGACTAGACTATAGACTATAGACTAGACTATAGACTAGACTATAGACTATAGACTAGACTATAGACTAGACTATAGACTAGACTATAGACTAGACTATAGACTAGACTATAAACAAAACTATAGACTAGACTATAGACTAGACTATAGACTAGATACTAGACTAGACTATAGACTAGACTATAGACTAGACTATAGACTAGACTATAGACTAGACTATAGACTAGACTATAGACTAGACTATAGACTAGACTATAGACTAGACTATAAACTAGACTATAGACTAAACTATAGACTAGACTATAGTCTAGACTATAGACTAGACTATAGACTAGACTATAAACTAGACTATAGACTAGACTATAGACTAGACTATAGACTAGACTATAGACTAGACTATAGACTAGACTATAGACTAGACTATAGACTAGACTATAGACTAGACTATAGACTAGACTATAGACTAGACTATAGACTAGATAGACTAGACTATAGAAGACTAGACTATAGACTAGACTATAGACTAGACTATGGACTAGACTATGGACTAGACTATAGACTAGACTATAGACTAGACTATAGACTAGACTATAGACTTGACTATAGACTAGACTATAGACTAGACTATAGACTAGACTAGACTAGACTATAGACTATAGACTTGACTATAGACTAGACTATAGACTAGACTATAGACTAGACTATAGACTAGACTATAGACTAGACTATAGACTAGACTATAGACTAGACTATAGACTAGACTATAGACTAGACTATAGACTAGACTATAGACTAGACTATAGACTAGACTATAGACTAGACTATAGACTAGACTATAGACTAGACTATAGACTAGACTATAGACTAGACTATAGACTAGACTATAGACTAGACTATAGACTAGACTATAGACTAGACTATAGACTAGACTATAGACTAGACTATAGACTAGACTATAGACTAGACTATAGACTAGACTATAGACTAGACTATAGACTAGACTATAGACTAGACTATAGACTAGACTATAGACTAGACTATAGACTAGACTATAGACTAGACTATAGACTAGACTATAGACTAGACTATAGACTAGACTATAGACTAGACTATAGACTAGACTATAGACTAGACTATAGACTAGACTATAGACTAGACTATAGACTAGACTATAGACTAGACTATAGACTAGACTATAGACTAGACTATAGACTAGACTATAGACTAGACTATAGACTAGACTATAGACTAGACTATAGACTAGACTATAGACTAGACTATATAGACTAGACTATAGACTAGACTATAGACTAGACTATAGACTAGACTATAGACTAGACTATAGACTAGACTATAGACTAGACTATAGACTAGACTATAGACTAGACTATAGACTAGACTATAGACTAGACTATAGACTAGACTATAGACTAGACTATAGACTAGACTATAGACTAGACTATAGACTAGACTATAGACTAGACTATAGACTAGACTATAGACTAGACTATAGACTAGACTATAGACTAGACTATAGACTAGACTATAGACTAGACTATAGACTAGACTATAGACTAGACTATAGACTAGACTATAGACTAGACTATAGACTAGACTATAGACTAGACTATAGACTAGACTATAGACTAGACTATAGACTAGACTATAGACTAGACTATAGACTAGACTATAGACTAGACTATAGACTAGACTATAGACTAGACTATAGACTAGACTATAGACTAGACTATAGACTAGACTATAGACTAGACTATAGACTAGACTATAGACTAGACTATAGACTAGACTATAGACTAGACTATAGACTAGACTATAGACTAGACTATAGACTACACTATAGACTAGACTATAGACTAGACTAGACTTCAGCCTAGACCATAGGCTAGACTATAGATTAGACTATAGACTAGACTATATGCTAGACTATAAACAAGACTTTAGACTAGACTATAGGCTAGACTATAGGCTAGACTATAGGCTAGACTATAGGCTAGAATGTAGGCTAGTCTATAGACCAGACTATAGACTAGACTATAGTCCAGACTATAGACAGACTATAGACTAGACTATAGACCAGACTATAGACTATATTATAGGCTAGACTATAGACCTGTCTACAGACTAGACTATAGGCTAGACTATAGACCAGACTATAGACTAGACTATAGACTAGACTATAGACTAGACTATAAATTGGACAGGATTCAATATCATGATTGCTTCGAATTTCAATTTTCAATCCTTGTTTGCATTGTTGTTTTGAAAATAAATTCACAAAAGCTTTTTTTACATTTTGTCAATCTTTTGTGTAATAAATATATTTTCCATATTCTTTTTTATTTAATCTTCTTTTTCAATTATTTTGTATTTTTTGCTTTTTGTTAATGTTTTTGTCTTTCATTAAAATGTGTCATTGGTGAAATTGCATTGTAATGCCAAGAGGCTTAAATTTCGTCCTTATAGTTCTTTTTGTTAGTTGTTGTGAATGCAACTGCAATCATACATTGTTGCAACTACACATACATATAAATATGACAATTAATTACGTGCATTCACGCATTCAATTCATGTTTTATTGTCGACATGTATCACATGTCACAGACGAAATTATTTCATAATATAATTTCTTCTTTATATTCTCTCATTTTGCTTAATTTTTGTTGGTATTGGATTGTGCAGCACCACAAATTGTGGACATTTATCAATGCAGTGCTTTGGCGAAAGCCTGCGTTCTCAGAAGAGAATAAATTATTGGTAGAAAAAAAAATAACAAAGATTTATAAGAAATCCTACTGATAGTGATGAGAATGTTGACAAAATGATAATTTATCAAAAGTCACTGAAATATGGAATTATTAAGATGTCTTTATGACAATGAATATATTTGGTAAAGAGTCTGCATTAAAGCATATATGCTTTAATGCAGAATTTCAAGAATTATTTTATTTCATCAAACTTATTGTTGAGCAAATGATATTTTAAAGTGTAAGTAAGTTTGAAAATTGACAGGACTATCATGTAAATATTGCTGTAAACTACTTATATTTTATAACTGGTAAAACATTCTCTGATATAAAACTCTTGAGATTTTTAAATAAATGTTTATATTTTTCTTCGTCACATATAAATGTAAAGTTTTATATAATTGTGGTGACTGACTGGTAGCTTGGAGGACCAGCAATTGTATTTAAAACTTACAAACGTCATCCCTTATATAAGTTATTACTTTGTGGTTGTGTTGTTGTTTTTTAATATCATTACTGTTGCTAAAAGTATTATTATTATTATTTCCGTTGTTGCTGAAACTATTCTGATGAAAGGATTAAAGCATCAAAATAATAATGAAGCATTATTCAACAAACTACTACTTACAGTGAGTGGGTAAAAAATTGTAAATAAAATTTATTGTTTTATAAGTTTATGTGTGTGTGTGTGTAAAAGAGAGAGAGAGAGGACGCCAGAGTAAAATTTATTTTTATATAATTTATGTTTATCAGGTGGAAGATTTTAATGATGTCATAATTAAATGACTTGGAAATATTTATATCCTTGAACTGTCACTCAAAACATTTATAACTTTCAGAATTCAACGCATTTGTCTTTTCTCAGTTGCCGTACATTGTGTTGGAATATAAATATGTATAGCAAGCAAATAATAAACGGGAAATATCTAACTAACTAACTAACTAATCAACTAACTTCTGGCTTCGATTTGAAATATATTTTTTTCTTATCACCAGTTTTATGTAATTTGTACAAATCGATATTATTTGCATCTTCTTAAGCTTAAAAATTGCTTTTATTTTAAACACCAAAAGTTTCTGGTAGAAAAACAAGAACAAAGCAAAATACTAAATAATGCAAATTATGGAGGTTTTATGGAAAAGTGAGCAGATTTTATGCTCCATAATTTACGAACATGTTTTAATTAACAGCATATTCATATATGGATTCATTTGAATGTATGGGAGTTATATATGAGAAAAGGATATTTCCAGAGACAGGTAAAAGTAAAACAGATTACACACACACACATTCAAAAACACGCCAAATTATACGTGGTATACAATCTGAAACTTGAAAATCAATAAATGCATGTTATTAACTACATACAAATATCTATCCATACAGACCAAAAGAAAAAAAATTGAAAATTCAACAGGAGGGAATAGAGCATTAAGCAGAGGTTCTGAACATTGTTTTTCCTTTATATAGTAAATTTCAAATAAATTTCTAATATATGCATACAAAACCATTACAGTTTGTGAAAATCTGTAATTTAGTGTTGCATGCAACAACACATTTAAGGTGTAAAAGTTAACTTTATACTCCCGCTATATACATACATATATTTTCCTTTCAAACACCCATGTTTAATTTCTGATTTTGGTTTTAGTATTTTAAACATAAACATGTTAGAATATAAATTTTCTCGAATGCAATATCACACAATCATACACAACACTATAAAACACAACTCTGCCAACAACATTCAATAAAGCCAGCGCAACGTTCTTTAATAAAGAGAAGAAAAAAAAACATACGAGTTGTATATTTTAGACGCACTATCGCTTTCGAACACTGACATAAAACACAAACATAAATATTGTGCTTAGTGTCTAATTTGCCACTATAACATGATACAGGAACGTAGTAACTGGAAGGAGAAATACATAAGTGAAAATTGTTGGTATTAGTTTTTTATAAGGAAACTTTTCAAGCACTTTCTACTTTCTACGGTTTTATAGAAATCAGTTAGTATTTTGGGAAACACTCGACGTCATTAGTTTTCTATTAAAAGCATTTGGTTCTTATTATTCTTCGATCGTCAGAAATCTTCTGCAAAAATGTTTCGTCTTTGGTATTTTGAACTAGTTTTTTATTAAACGCTTTCGGTTATAGTTTTCTATAGAAAACTTTCGATAACTACTTTACTATAGAAAATCTTCAATTAATTTCGGTTATTCTTTTTCTTTAGAAAGCTTCAGGTTATTTGTTTTTATGGAAAGCTTTCGGCTTTTAAATTTCTATAGAAAACTATACATTTTTAGTTTTATTTTAAACTTTCGGTTATTCGATTTCTAAAGAACAATTTCGATTATTAGATATATATAGAAAACTTTCCGTTTTATAAACAACTTTCTTACGGAGAACTAATAACTTTAGGCTATATGTTTTAATGGAAAGCTTTCGGTTACTAGATCTCTATAAAAAACTATTGATTTTTATTTTTTTATAAGAAGCTTTTCGGTTAATAGTTTTCAATAGAAAACTTTTGTTTATTCGATTTCTAAAGTAAACTTCTGATTGTTAGATTTCTATAGAAAACTTCCTGTTATTATAAAAAGCTTTTGATTACTAGTTTACTACTTATTAAAAACTTTTGTTTACTTATTTTCTATAGAAAGCTTTCGATTACTAGTTTTCTAAAGAAAAATTTCAGTTACTAATTTTCCCAGACAATATTGTGATTTTAATTTTTTGTAGAAAGTTTTCGATCATTAATTTTCTATAGAACACTTTCGGTTACTAGTTTTTTATAGAAAATCTTGGATTATTTTTTTTTTAATTATTTTTCTCTAAAAAGCTTTAGGTTATTTGCTTTAACCTAAAGCTTTCGGTTATTATATTTCTAGAGAAAACTATAGATTAGGTTTTTTATAAAAAGCTTTTGGTTATTAGTTTCCTATAGAAAACATTCTGTTATTAGTTCCTACAAAAAACTTTCAGTTATTTGGTTTTTTTTATTTGTTTTTTGTTTTTTTTAGAAAGTTTTCGTTTATTAGTTTTCTATAGAAAGCTTTTGGTAGACATTTCTCTACTGAAAACGTTGGGCCATAAATTTTATTTAGAAACTTGATCTTTAATTTTCTCTATAACTCTTTTAAATTTTAGTCTTCTAAAAAAAGCATTATGTCATTAGTTTTCTTTAGAAATCAATGGTTCATTAGTTCAGTAAAAGGCTTTATACTACTTTTTTAGAAGTTTTATTTTTTTCGGACTTAAGTTTTCTGTAAAAAAAAGATTTTTCATAAAAATTTTTTGAGACGCTTCTATTAATAGAATCTACAAAGTTTCCTCATAGTTTTCCCACTATACCCATCATGAACTGCGTTAGCACTGACATCCTTTATTTTTATTATCTTAAAATAAATTTCTACTGAATCTTGTAACTTGCACAACTAAGGCAATGCTCGTAATATGAAAATAAAGAGTCAAATAAAATACACCTTCTTGTTAAGAAAAAAAAACGAATCTTGTCCGTCTGTAAATATGCCCATGTGAACAAGGACGTGTGACTATAAGATTGTGGATATATTTGTGTGATATAAAGTGAGTGTGTTTTTGTTGATATGGCGGAAATTGTTTGTTATACTTTCATCATCTCATGCATTTCAGGCATGTTGTGCATGCAGAGGAGTTCCAACAAACACACTGTTTCTCTCTAATTTCTATTGCATCAATGCATGCTAAATGATATTTAAGGATTGTGTGTGTGCATGTGTAAATGTATAAATTTTTGCTAGAGTTTAGTTAGTGATAGTGAAGTTTTATTTAAAAATATACACATACCAACATCTTCATGTTGATGTTGCCGTAAAATTCAGTTCAACCTTCTATGTGGAGTTAAAATTAAGGTATGTTTTTTCTTATTTTTCTTCACTATTCTACTCTATATTTTTTGAGTCAACAACGACTAGAAGCCGTTAAAGGAAAGTAACAAACTAACTGGAACGAACCGTTTAATTAAGTTGATGTGATTGTAGCTTGTTTTTTGTTGTTGACATTTTTATTATTTTTTTTTTTTTGAAAAAAAAAAACATGAATACTGTTAAATATATGCCACACTTTATAAAATATAATCTTGTGTGTAGATGTAGCAATATCGTCGTCATATGAGTTCCATAAATTGTTCCATAGATAGTTGCATTCTTTACGAGTTAAGTTGTTCATGCAAAATTTGATAAAACGATGGTTTAAGGTCACATAATAAGGCTTTAGAAACATCATGTAGACCATTCCTTCTACCTGAACCAGGTTTTCTATCAACTGACAAGTTTTCCCAGTACTGTTTAATAACATTGGAAACAGTTTGACGGCAGACCTTTGTATGCTTGGCCAACTTTTTGTAAGACCAAGTTGGGTTTAGTTGAAAATATTTAATAATTTCAGTACGCACTTTTTTCTGGTCACTCATTTTAATCAGTTTAACAAAAAAATTAATATAATTGACATTACACATAATAACTGACATGTTTTTCAAAGGTAACTTGATAAAAAAAAATCAAATAATACTTTGGTTGAAAAATGTAATGAAAAACGTGTGTTAAGAATTTTTCGATCTCACTCCTTATATGTTCCCTTGTGGCTTTGTTTGAGTGAAATTATTGTGAATGCTCAGGAATATCTTTCAGAATTATCACCTATGTTGGGTTATGGGGGGTTAACCTTGAAATGATACTTAACAGTTCTGTTAAAGTTCTTCTGTTTTAAAGCGAACCTATTTTATTTTCTTAAGCAAAGCAATAGGACTCTATATTCGCAGCCGTTCAAAAATTAGGGTGATATTTTTTTTTTTGTATCTGAAATCTTTATACCGGAAGAGTTTTACATATTTGTGTTGCATTTATGTAAAGGTTTTGCACATAAATTTTCTTTGTTCAAAAAATCTTTTTTTATATACAATTTGAAGTCAATAGTTTTCCAAAAACCTTTGAAGAAAAATATTGTATTAAAAAGTAATAAGTTGAAAACTCCCTTCACTACTTCTTCATTAGCATTATTCATTACACATTATTTTAACACGGTGATGTCATTGGTGGTAAATACATACTTCTATGCACGCTTACAAATATAGAGTTAAAGAAGTACTTCTAATATCGCTTATAAATAAGTTGTTTAGTAAGTTGTTTTGTTTTTAATTATGAAAGGAGACACCGTCATTATTTTAACACGGTGATTTCGTTGGTGGTAAATACATACTTCTACGCACGCTTACAAATATAGAGTTAAAGAAGTACTTCTAACATCGCTTATAAATAAGTTGTTTAGTAAGTTGTTTTATTTTTAATTATGAAAAGGAGCCAGTGAGAATATAATATAAAATTTGCAAACAAAATGAAAAGCTGAAAATTAAGTAGTTCTATATCACATAAAAATTAATTCGTTACTAGAGTTCCTTAAAGTAATGCAGACGGTAAATAGTAGTTATTGAAAAGTAAATGGTTATTGTAGTACAACCCATTATCGCTTCACATTTCTTTAGAGAAATTTCGGAATAAGTTTCAAAAAACTATTATACACCAGTTTTCTTTAAAAAACTTTCTTTAATCAACAGGTTTTCTATAAAAATTTGTAGTAAATGTTTTCTATAAATAAAAATGTGAAATAAATTTGAATATAATTTTGAAATAATTTATATAAATTTGAAATAATTTTGAATTGAAAAATTGTAGAATATTTTCGGATAACAGTTTTCTAATAAAGAAATTCACGATACTTTTGATAGAAACTTTGAGAAATAAACTTTCTATAAAAAAATGTTTGGTTAGCGGCATTCTTAAGAAAATTTCCGTTTTTTATAGAAATCATTTGAAAATTTTCGAAACATATTTTCTAAAAAAAAAAACATTAGAAAATTTCTTTTCTTTTTAAAAACTTTGAGACATTAGAAAATTTTCGAGTATTAAGATACAATAAAAAACTTTCATAAACATTTCTGTATAATCTATTCTGGGACATATTATTTTTTAAAAACTTGTTTTCTATTCTCCGCTGTATACACAAACCTTTAATTTAATTTAAAAATCTCTCCCTAGTAACCATATACACAATAATGTTTCGCTTCTAGTAAAGGATCCTTTCTATTCACACATAAACTCTACTAGTAAATAAAAGAAAATTTTACAAGGAAAAAAATAAAATAAACAAAAAATTTTAAATTTTACCAACGTTCATATAAAACCAACAAGAAAAAATTACCGACTTGTGTTGTAGTTTAAACCAAAATAACAAAAAAAAAAAAAAAAAAACTAACAAAATTTAAAACGTGTCGTCTCTCTATGTTATTTGCCAAAGATTGTATACAACTATAACAAGACACAACATTTAAAATTCCGCTGCAATGCCACATCACATTGTCACGTGTGACTGGTGAATGTACTACACCAAATACAATATTATATTAAAAATAAATGCAAAATCTTCTTCTACCTCTCCCAGCTGCCTACTTTAAAAACAAAATCCAGTTATTGGATACAAACGAATGTTAGTTGAGTTCTATAGTAAGAGAATTGGCTTGGAGGTAATAAGGATAGCAAAAAGGATTTATTTATTTTTTTGTGTACGAACGTACATATAGTGGGATGTGTTACATAAGGATTAACTCCACTATACGGTATACACTATTTTGAAAAACATTTTAATATGTAGTTGGCGGTATTGTTATCGTGTGGATAGAAAGTAAACAGTTTTGAAGAAAAGTTATCGTACAAGGATGAAAAATATTAAATTTGCTGTTTTTGGAAAAATATAAAATAATCGACGCCAATAAGCTACAGAATGATCTGCGCTTGAGAGAACTGCGGTTTTCTTAGGATAATTTTTCTATCGAAAACTATCTAACTCCATGTTTTTACAGAAAACTTAGGGAAATCAAGAACAATTCCAAATGTTCGTTTTATATGTTTATGTTTTATCGAAATACATTATAATTCATAAGTCAGCTTTTACTTTAAGATATATAATCTGTATATGCTTTCTCACACAATTTATATTGAATGATTTTTTTAATAACTTATAAGCGATTGTGTAAAGTATTTGCATCCAATGACATCAATGCCCAGGAAAAACTTACATTGAAAAGTAATGAGTTAAAATGCTAATAAAACCTCTTTTTATTACTTCTTCAATAGCATTTTAACTCATTATTTTACCACGGTGATGTCATGGGAGGCAAGTTCTTCTACGCTCGCTTACAAATAGGCAGTTAAAGAAGTATATTTTTACAAAGAAGTTGTTGAGTAAATTGTTTTGTTTTTAATAATAAAAAGGAGCCAGTGAAAATATGAACCAGGGACTTCGGTTTGTTAGTTAAATGTTCTATTCACTGCACCATTGCTTAGCAAATAATGGTTTTCAAATACAAAGTTAACGTTGTTTTCCTTTTTATAAAACACAATTCTTAAGACGAAAATAAAGTACTTCTTTTTCAGATTAAAAGAAAGTCATTACTTAAGTACTTCAAAGTAATGTAGACGGAAAGTATATAGTCATTGAAAAGTAAGTGGTTATGGAAGTACAACACATTACCGAGTTTTTGCTGATTATGTTAAAATGATGAATTAAAATGAAACAATTTTACCATTTTAACGCCTTAACTTGTAATGAATGTTTATCTGGGAATTTTCGTTCATCACAGCTATAAATTTTATCAAAATAAAATTTTATTGAAAAAAGTTGTATTAATGAATTCATTAATTAATTTAAATTTTTAATATTATTGTGTACTTGCATCCCCCACTGTTCAATTGTTTCTAACCAACTACTTGTTTGAGTGTATAAAACTAAAACGCATTTTTGTAAGCGCTCAACTTTACTTTAATGCTTTACGTTCATTTTGTCTGCTCCATGTACCTATACTACTATAATGTGGAGGGTATTATGTTTTTGTTCTGATGTTTGTAACAACCAAATGTATTGGTTTTACACACAGCTTAAAGTATACCATCTGTACGTTTGATCTTGTCTTCGACCTTGGATCAAAAGAAAAGTATGTGGTTAAATTAAGTTTAATAAATCGATCTAGCGCCCATAAAACCGTAACCCCCGAATAGTTGAAATGATACTACCAATTTTTGTAATGATCCTGCCTCATTTGACCCTAGCCGCTATACAAAACTCCTCTTCAGAAAATGAGATGAAGGTCAAAATTCACTGTTATCATAATAAAATTCTGTTTAAATGTAGACGTAAATAACTCTAACGAAATTTATAGGGATAGACCCATATTAACCCCAGACCTTATACAACACCTCTTTTAAAGAAACTCTTTCTTTTTCAACAAGTTGTTAACATATATTTCTGAATTAAAGAAAAAATTTAATTTAATATTTTTTTAAAACATAATCACTTGTGAAGTGTATCTCATATTGTCAACCTTGCCCGATTATATATTTATAGTTGTTTTTTTTCTGTCGTTTTATTTTTGGTTGATGTTTTATGTCCTTTTTACATAAAAATGTTTATCCTTGTGTCTCTTGTTTGTTTCATGTCATATTAAGCTGGATGTTTTAATACTTTTTTTTATTTTTTTTTTGTGTGGTATAAACTTAATGCTTCAGTTTTTATTTTGGAGTCTGCAAATTTCGTTACTAAATGATATGAGCATTAAAATTTAATTATAAAATATGAGCAGAAAAAAAACTTGTTTGGTGCAATTTTTAGTTTTTATTTTAGAGCAGCACTTGTTCTTTGGGTTAGTGTACCAGTAAATTATAAATTGCACAAGTTTTCTTTGGCAAAAATGTTTTTAAACCCTCTATCGCTTGTTGGCAAAATGGGCAACAAGCATCTATAACGATTTATCAGCATTAAATGTGACAACTATTGCTATTTAGAACGCATAAAATTATTTGGAGCAGAATACTCAATTCTTGCTGATATGCTGTAAGTGTGTAAGAGTAATTTGTGTTTCGGTTTCTTCTTTTTTTTTTTTGCACTTGTATGACTATTGGGAACAATTTGCTTTTTAATTAAAAGATGTTAAAACTAAGGTGAGATAATTTACAAAAAATTGAGCAGATTCTACTTAAGAAATAATGAGAATATAGTATTTATTAGAGAAATTTCTTAAAATTAAGTATTAACCCAAAATAAAGGTTGAACAAAGATATTCTATAGCAATATAAAGGCTTCCGTCATGAAAACTAATGATTATAAAAGCTATACCACTATAGAGAGGAGGATATTGATGTTTGTCTTGATGTTTGTAACACAAAAAAGATTGGGCCTTAAAGTGTCAATAGGCTCAGAATCGGGTTTAAGTCGATTTAGCTCTGTCAGTCTGTTTGTCAGTATGTGTGTCCATGTAAGGCTTGTGCGCAAGCTATAGGTCGCAATTTTCAACATAATTCGATGAAATCTGACATTTACTCTACACATAAGTTGTAATAATTTTTTTTTTGAATCGGTCCATTTTTTCTATTCATAATTATGTTTATTGTTTTAGTATTTAGTTTATATACGTTTAGTGTCATTTAAACGTCTATAAAACGATATGGCTCTATCCCCCTTACAACCTCCCCTTCAGAAAATGACTTGAAGGTCAAAATTAACTTATAAACACTGACAGAAATGTCGAGAGTTTAACGTGAGCCTTATCTTACGGTGGTCTTTTTCATCTATTGGATTGACTTGAGAACGGTCTAACATCGCCCTTTTGTTCTTCAATGAAGAACTGAGGTGACAATTTTTGTACATTGGCTTTGATCGGTCCATGCACAAGTACTTTGCTGGAGTACTCGAGCTATCTAATCTCTGACCATTGAATGGCCTCTGTTGATTCGGCAACAGCACCTAGAGACGTAACCGGTGGACCGATGTACGATCCATCAATACGGCTTATTGTTGCTGTTGCCGAATCAACAGAGGCCATTCAATGGTCAGAGATTAGATAGCTCGAGTACTCCAGCAAAGTACTTGTGCATGGACCGATCAAAGCCAATGTACCAGATTATGCGGTGCTCTGGTCTGAGCTCTGGCAATCTATGCAAGGACTAAGCCAAGCAGTCGACTGTAACCAATTTTTTAATCCCGGTCAGACTGGAGGTATTGGCCACCTCTTTATACCCCGGGATTGCAATAACACCAAGGCGGAGGTCTCGCCAAAGTAAAAACTGACAATACGATGAGTTTTACATACAATTCGATGTGACTTAAATTTCTCTACTAAAATTTATAGAAATATGGTCCAATTTACCCTTACAGCCATCTATCTAAAATAATCCACATTTTTAATAATAGGGTATCATAAAGTCGGCCATGTCCGATTATGTATATTTATACTTGTTTTTAAATATTGTGGTTTTATTATTGTGTTGGATTCACTATAATCGACACTAATCTTTTGTTACTACTTTTTTTTCGTAATATTTACGAAAATTTCGTATATAATATGACATATTTTTAATCAATGATGTATTAGTTACATTATAATTATAATTAAATAACATCTAAGAAAGGGTATTAATTTCAAAATTACTTTCATAATATAAAAGAATAGATGTTTAATGAACAAAAATTTTCATGTGTATTAGAATTTTGTGCTGTAAAATCACTAAGCACTTAATATAGTGTAGAGGGGATGTATTATTTTCAGTATATTTTTTTACGTTTTTTTTAAGTCAAGAATAACTTCGAAAATCCCAAATAAATATTTATGTATTCATATTTTTCATTTTTTCAGAGAAGTCTGGCCGGAGAATGATGTTTTCGGTGCAATGTCTGCAGCTCCTGAAGATGAATTGCTCTTAATGCGTGAAATTTTCATGCACAACATAACAACAGGTAAGTCACTCTCTGCTTTTGTTTTTATTTTTATTTTTTTTTTTGTTAAATTAAATCTATTAAAATTTATTAACCACAAAGTGAATTAAAAACAAACGAAAAAAATCTATAGATTTTTGTTAAACACTTATAATGTTATTAAATGTAAAATTCCGATTAAATCATTCAATTAATTTAATTTAAAAAATAGTCACGAATGTAAGAACAGGAGAAAAAACAATGATGAACTATTTATATTATTTAATTTTTTTTTGTGCGCTTTGTGATTTTAAAGAACAATTATAACAAGAGTTTCCTATTAATTAATTAGGACAATTGATGGCCTAACAATGTATGTATGTATGTATGTATGTATGTATGTATGTATGTATGTATGTATGTATGTATGTAATATGTGCAGGAATGTAAATAAATATTTATAAATACATAACGCTCATTTGCCACTAGATTAGCATAACTAAAAAAAACAGAAAAACTAAAAAAAAAATTGTTTTATGATACGACTTTTTATACCCTACACCACTATAGTGGGGAGGGTATTATGCGTTTGTGCTGATGTTTGTAAAACCTAAAATATTGGTCCTACTCCCACCTTAAAGTATACCAATTGGCGCAGAGCCACTTTCTGAGTTGAGTGTCTGTCCGTCTGTGTGTCCATGTAAAGCTTGTGCACATGCAACAGTTCGCAATTTTTAGTATAATTTGATTTGATGAAAATAAGCACATAATTTTCTCTTGGCCCAAGGAAGAGCGCTATTGAAAATGGTTTAAAACCCTCGACACAGCAGTCCTCCCGAATAGGGCTTTTGGGCTTATAATTATGTTAAATGTTCTATTTCAAACAAAAATCGGCAACACTTACTCTTTCAGAAGTTTAAACGACACTGCCGATTTTGGTAATAATCGGGCCTCATTCAGAACATGAGTTGAAAGTCGAAATTTACTTATAATCACTAATAGTACGATTAAATTCTTCGTTAGACGTAAATTGCTCTACCCTTATTTATTAGAATAGGCTCATATTTACACCTCTCCATTTGAACCCTTTTGTGTTATTTTTAACATACTTACTCTTGAAGACTTTCACATAGTCGGTCATGCCCTACTATACTTTTCTATTTGTTTATTAAAATTTGCAAAATCGACAGACCTTTTAAGTAATAGAAGCATTAATGAAAATTAAAACAACACTTTCATCGTTGGTCGCAGATATCTGGGTTCGTCAAAAAAATGATTTCAATATATTTATGGACAGACAGATAAACAGCCAAACATGGCTTAATATAGTATATGATGAAAATTACAAATTTTATGTTATGACACTATTGTAGTAAATGAGCAATAAATACATACTAAAATTCATATATAAATGTGCATTCGTGCAAGACTGCGTATGTATGAGTCTGCGAATACAGATAAATAAATACAATTTTCAATATAAACAATAACAAATAATGACTGTAATAACAATGGAGCCTCATCAACTGTATAGTAAATAGCAATTGTATATGAATTTATTAGGGATCTACTGATATATTTAGTAATATATATTTTTAATATACAAATACTTATATACATATATATATAGGTCATATGCCCACCTTTAATTACACCAATAGTCTCAGATTTATAACCCATTAAACGGCCTCAATTTCGAACGTTATTCATTGTAAGATCCCTACAATTAAGAAAAAATATCTCTTAAGGATGTATTTATAATAAGATTGTATACCGATATAAGGATTCATTAGATTTATTAGATATTCAACTATAACTAAAATATGAGTTGCTCCTTATTGCAAAAAAAAAAAAACATTCATTTGTCTACATAATTTACATTTATTTATACCTGTATGTATGTGAAAATATTGATGCATTGATGTATGTATTTGTTTATTATGAGCTTCATTTATATTGGTTTTGTGAATGTAATGTTTATTACTTGTAGTCAGCGTTGCCGTATATATTTATTTTTTATGAAATTCAAAGATTAAACTTTTTATACTTAATAAATTTCCAAATGTGACCCTAGGGTCCCTTTTAAGGAAATCCACCCAACCCATTAACTATTGAATGAATAACATAGTTTATACGAATTTAAATCATAATTTCATCCAGTATCCAGTAAAACTAAAACGTAGCACTTAGTGATTTTTTTACTTCTGTGGAAGTGATATTAAGTGACTTCCAAAGAAGCCAAAAGAATCATTTTTTTAATTGAAGGTACAATTTTTGTACTAAAATTTTTGTATTAACCAAATTTATTTTGGAGTTAAATGATAAATTTTTTTATTTATTATTTAGTCAAATTAGTTGTATTCTATAATTGCACTTCTATATAACTTTCAAAAAATGAACACACAAATTACTTCCTGATAATGACTTCAAATCTACTGAGTTTGGAATCAAATAAAAGAATATCCCTCCTTTGACAAGCCTTTCCGCTTCCGTGGAAGTTCTTTTTTTGCCTGGGTAACGGCCTATAATAGACTGACCCTTGTCTAGGTAATAAAATAGTTATTTTTTTCTTCATTGTTCTATTTTTATCTTCTATATTTTTATCCTATTAAACTATCATTCTAAATAGTCAGAACAATTAAGTTGACAACGCTGGCTGTTTGTAGTTTTTTCTCATTTCTGCTCTTTTTCAATTGTGGCGTATTTATTCTCTAACAATTGCTATTGCTGCTATTGTTATTATCATTATTTAATAAAGTTGTATAAACGTGAAAATAAAATTAAATTGGAATGTAGACCACAAAAACACCAATATCTGGTTTGATATTCACATATGGCTATATGTATGTGTGTATTAGAGAGAGACCTTAGTAACAGCGTTTTACAGTACTGTATCTCAAACGACAAACATGAACAAAATATGATATTTTTTTAAAAGTGTCCTCAGTTTAGAGTTTTTGAAATGTAGATCATTGCTTAGACGGGAAAAAGTCGGAACAAGCATGCAAAATATCATCAATGTAATAAGATCAGGGCATTGCTGTTAGTGTTACATAGACATGACAAAGACATGTCATGTTCAAATGCTTTTCGGTTCTAACTCTATTATATAAAATATCATTGATTTTATAAGATCAGACACCAAAATGCCAGCTAAAAATTGTCATGCTAGCGAAAAAACCTATAAACATTTTGTACCTACGAAAGGTATAATTGAATAAACCACAAATTTGAGCAAAAGTTTAAAAGAGAAATTTAAAATTATAAAAAAATAAATGTTTATTAAACATGTAGTTGTGTGCACATATTTTGCACGTTTTTTTCTTTTAACACATATCCTTACACCCGAACATAAATAGATATTCTCCTGTACATATGATATGAAACACACGTACGTTATTCAATATATAAAAAAGCCACAAAATCGAATTTGTGGTACTATTGTTCATTAATAATATTGAATGAAATGAAAAAAAATGCTCAAATATTCCTATGAACACAATCACAAACACTGAAATTCCGTTACTAAAATTGAAATATTTGTTAAAAGAGAAATTATTGGAGGAACTAGATTTGTTTATATGTATGTATTACGTTTTTTTCTTTAAATGTAATTTAAATGCTTTGCAGTTTACAAAATGATCACCGTGACAAAAAAAGAATGCCAATTTTTTTTTTGTTTGATCCTTTTTTTACCACTTTTTAATTGGACTTGTAAATTATGTATTTGTTATGTCGACACCCTGCCAAAAACAAGAACTTCCAATAAAAAAGAACTAGAATTTACACTCCATCAAAGTACTGAAAAAGACTTAAAGAAGTGATGATTTAACACAGGCTTGTCCTAGGAGGAATGTCCATTTTAATTTAATTATAATTTGAAAAAGAACTAGAATTTACACTTCATCGAAGTACTAAAAGAGACTGAAAGAAGTAATGATTTAACACCGGCTTGTCCTAGGACGAATGTTCATTTTAATTTAATTATAAATTCACTACTTCTGAAGTCATTCTCAAAATGAAAATGAAAAATACTTTTTGCCGCGTAGCCATTGAACGAACTCTTAGGAACATTGCAATAACATTCTTATAAGGGAAGCAATGAAAATAGAGCCAAAGAAGGCTTTGCTAACATATTAAATTGATTAACAGCCGAGTCGATTGGTATGGTGACACGTGACATAGCAAAACCTCACTTCCATAAAGGCTTCTAAATTCAGATTCTCGAGAGAAACTCAATATCTGACCCACTAACCCAATGATATAACGAATGTTTACACAGTTGGCTCTCAAATTAGCGGTTGGGTGGATGGTGGCTACTACATTAAAAAATTTGAAACCAAATCTTTCTTCAGACTACCTAATTACTGCAGCATTCTACAGTTCTAAAACGAGACGTAAATGGGCTGAGGTATTATCCAACATCAGGGCATATACGTATATATACGAACAGCAAAGCTGCGATCAACCTGGCAAGTGTCTTTACGGGTTCTAGGTTAACCGAAGAACTTCGGTTGTCTGCCTATGAGATAGCGATTCTTGGATAATGCGTCTATATGATACCCCTTATTCTACATTATGGTTTAGATTTCGCAGGGAGCAAATTAGAATGCTGTTATCGGATATAACGGGATACTGTATTATGCCAAAAGGGTCTCCGGTACAAAGACTAATGCAGAAGTTGTCACAATAGGGATGAGAAGAAGACTGTATCTTATCTCTTCTGTTACTGTCTGGCATTTAATGGGAACAACGGGATCCACGTGAACCTTTTAAAGTTGTTTAACGAACAGACTTACATGGCTTAATCGACTTCGCAATAAGATATATTAAAGGGCGAACCAATATTTTATAGAAATTGCAAATGAAATGAAAACTTATATAGTTATGACGTTCTACCGAAGTTGATTTTATTAAGAGTATTTATAACAAATTATCGTTGAATAAAAAGTGTCAATTGATTTTTTTGTTAACAAATGTGTTTTTTCGCATTTAAATATTCATGATTACCCTTCAGCTAGTCCTTGTCATATTTTTAACCATTTTATTTCTATTTATTAAAATTCTCAATTTAAAAAAAAAACGTTTACTAAATATTTATATATTTTTTTTCTATTTTTTCAACGAATAAAATATTATATTTTTTCCATCCTGTGTCACATGTCCATCAATATTTTAAAACTTTCCAATCTCTTTTTGATTGGATTTCATTGTTGTTACATTTACGCTCAATGGGTTTCACTACTGGTCGACCGACCAACCGACCGACAGACCAACACTTTAAGCAACACAGTTACGTTACGTCTGTCACACACAGAAGCACTTTTTAAAACATTGTTGTGGGTTTTTATCGTCTAGTCGTGGGATTATAAAAATTTGATATTTTCCCCCCCAGTTTTATGCCACCCAGAAAGTCCTTCTTCATACAATCATTCATCCGGCCAACCTGCAGGCAAATTAATAATTTTTTTAGCGCCTTTTCAAGGGGGAAAGTGTCAGTTTATGGCGGTTGTGTTTTTTTTTGGGTGTGTGAATGAAATTTAAATTTTTTATATAAAAAATTCTTTTTTTTTTTGTAAATTTTTGTTTGTATTTATTTTTTAGTCTGGCCACAGAATTATTGTCCCGGTGTTTAAAGCTTTTTGATAAATGATGTTTTTTTTTCATTTGTTTGCTTTTGTTTCATAATCCAACGAAATTATGGTAATGACGACAGAAAGTGTGTTGGGTAGAGCCGCTAAAATAAATGAAAAAACAAGTAAGAGTGCTATATTCGGCTGTGCCGAATCTTATATACCCTTCACCATAGTGTATTTTAAACATAATTGATCTTACAGTCTAGTTAATAAAAACATTAAAAAAATTTGAGTCGATTTAAGCCGAATGTTTCGGCGGCGGCTCAAGCAACTAAATATAGTTCGGCGGCGGCTAAGCTCCGGCTCGAATCCGGTCGACTTCGACCTCTGATTCATTGCTGGTAAACATTGACGAGACGTAGATTTTGTTTTTGTTTATCGTAAAAAAAATTGTTTTAAAAAGCACTTGGAAAAAATTTGTGTTAGTTTTAAATTTCAAACTTACATTATTCGCATATAAAATTATTGTACAATAACTCACAATCTACTCTCATACAATTGAAAACGTTTTAAATACTTTTTTCTATTCATTAAAAAATATATTTGCAAAGCAAAAGGGAAAATTATTTTATTTTAACAAAAAATGCAAATCATATTTTTTTTGCTGTGTATACTTTGTATGTTTCGATTCCAATCATACAAAAAAATACACAGCTGAATAAAACCAAATACATCTACACACACGTGTACATCTTTTTCTATATACACTGTTATTGTTGCTTTTATAAAAATTTTGATGAAATTTTCAGAGGTTATCTCGGATTTTTGCTCATAACTCCGTTATTTACCGACCGATTTTGCTGATTTTAAATAGCGATCTTCTCGAAAGCATGTCTAATAGAATTATTGAAGATTCGGATCTCGCCGATATCTGGGGTCCTCTAAAAACTGATTTCAACAGACAGACAGACAGACGGACAGACAGACAGACAGACGGACATGGCTTAATCGACTCCGCTATCTATAAGGATCCAGAATATATATACTTTATAGGGTCGGAAAATTATATTATAGAAATTACAAACGGAATGACAAACTTATATATACCCTTCTCACGAAGGTGAAGGGTATAATAACAATAAATTAGATAAATTGTAATGCGATCAAGTATAGTTTGTGGAAGCTTTTTTAGTTAGTGGACAACTGTTTCACTAATTTTTAACAGATAATAGATTGGTTTTAGCTCCTTTAGTGGTATTAGCTGTTAGCTTGAGTAATTGCTATGGTGGATAGTATTTTTATTTTGACTCTAATATCTTTCTAAGTTCATTGTTTCAAATACTACATCTCAAACGTCGCGTATTAAAGGGAGAATAAAATTCTTGAGATATCGTGTCCCAAAGTTTGAAAAAAAGCAATTTTTTGAGCTCTTTTTGAGACGTTATAACTGCTTAAAGACAGCATTATCTATAAACAATAACAGCTTACCATCAGAAATATTCTCTTTCTAAAATCATAAAAACTGCGTTTTTTCATACATTTTGCTTTAATTTTACAAAAAAGAAAAAAATATAAATTAAATTTTTTCTATGGAAATACCTCCCGAATTGTTTTAAAATCTGTTCTAGTTTGCTGAGATATCATCCGTTGAAGTTGAAGGACAGACAGACATCGTTAAATCGAATCAGAATGTAATGTTGAGTCAATTTGAACATCGTTAGATATTCGTTCATTATAAAAAATGTTTACAAAAAATTGTCGCAAATCCAGCGGAAAAAAATCTGAGGTTAGATTCAGTTTTAGTGGTGCTTAGTCTCAAGATTTTGACTTTTTTCAAATGTTGTCGTCCTGTGTAATTTAAATACAATTTAATTTCTTTTTAAAACATCTTCTTTTAATATACAAATGCCTTGTGCATTTGTATATTAAAAGATTCTTATAATTTATAAAATAAATAATTCACTTTACTAGTTAGTATTTTTCTCTTCCATTTTCTATTCTATATTTAAATTTCACACTTTTTTATTATTTTTATAATAAAAATTTTGCAAGTAAATAAAATACAGATAAAATGCAGAAAAAATAAAAACAAATAGAATGAAATTATACTTAAAATTTAAAATTGTCTTTTTCACTTTCCCTTGAGACACTAGAATATAAAAAAAGGGAAAAATTTTTAAAGAAAATGAGCAGCAAACCAGACTAAATTCCCCAAACAAACATATTTATACAAGTTCTCTTAAATACACATATACATGCATACATTTACTTTGAACAATATTAAGAATCTCAACAACAAAAACAACAACATACAAATAAACAAATACAAACATAAACTACGGCTCAGTGGGCAGAAAATGTCGCAAATATTATTTAACTTTTTCTATTCAGATTGTGAAAGAATTTAGAATGAACTACCCACAATAATTTATAATCTCGAAATGGCTTGTAATTAATTTTTTTCAATTACAATTATCTGTAATGTGTAATTGAAAAATATCCAATTGAAATATGTTATAATTAAAGTTGAATTGCTGGTAATTGTAATTGAAGAATTTTAATTTTTTTGTAATTATAATAGTAATTGAATTTTGTTCAATTACATTTAACTGTAATTAGTAATACCTTAAATAATAGTACAAGTATTTGTAATTGATAAACCTTCCACTCCATTGTAAGTAATTGTAATTACAGTAATAATAAAATGATTATTGAATTTTTACAAGTAATTGTATTTTGGAAACATTTTAATTACAAATACTTCTGACAGTTTATTGTTCAATTCGTTTTACACATTACAATTTATGTAATCATTAAACGCCAAAAATTATCTGTAATGTTTTCTGTTTAAAACTTTCCCAAAGCTAAAGCAAGTTCCAAGTTCGATAGATATTTTCGAAAAATGGATTCTTATGAAGTCAAAAAGTTTAAATATTTATATTATGATCTTCGATTTTTGTCATCTTTGTTTGAGAATAAATATAATGAGATAGTTTAAATATATTTAAATTTAAACCAAAACAGCAAATAAAATGATACAGCGAATTCAACATATTTTCTTTTGCAATATTATTCAATTGTTACCCACTGTTTTAGTTATCTAAGAAATTATCGAGTTCTACATACGGAATTTTTTTTTTACCTATGAGTAAGTATTAGACTAATTCTAAATGATATGATCCAAAAGTTGCAGCCTAAGTAGTCAACTGAAGTTTAACATGAACAAAAAGTACGATTATCACATGAAAATATTGATTGCAGACCTTTGTTAAAATTGTTGTATGACCTTATTCTACAACTAATAACTCATGTATTGTAAGATCTATAATTTAAACTTGTTCCCAACATTACAAATTAATTTTATACCCCTAAAAAAATTTAAATAAAAAGTTATGAAAAAATTTTAAAAATCCAAATATCGAGTTGACAATCGGTGCATACCGTGCATATAACTAGTCTGAAATTCATTTAGATCTGTGTAAAATTTATTAAAGTTGCCGAAAATTATGGATATGTCATAATCAGGGCAAGGATTTCTATGCTATCAGTAATTCAAAATAACTTTTAACTAGTTTTCTTTAGGAATCAAACAATTTGCTACAAAATGCCATCGATTTGTTGTTGCATATTTTTGCATATTTTGTTATAAATGCATAAATTGTATATTTTGCTTTAAATTGCATATACTTGGCATATTTCCAACATTTTTATAGCATATATTGCATATTTTTTTTAAATTTAACAACAAAATACTAGGTTCTTTGAAATACAATTTTACATAGTTTTATTTAATTTTTAAAACCATAACAGTGTAAAGTCTTAAATATTGATCCTTAAACTATCAGCTCAAAAATCTAAGATCTGAATATCTATTAATATGTACTTTTACATATATTCGGTATACGACAATTTTTATATTTTTCACTTTTGTAAGAAGTCATTTATTTTTATACCCTTCACTTTCGTGAGAAGGGTATATATAAGTTTGTCATTCCGTTTGTAATTTCTATAATATAATTTTCCGACCCTATAAAGTATATATATTCTTGATCCTTATAGATAGCGGAGTCGATTAAGCCATGTCCGTCTGTCTGTCTGTCTGTCTGTCTGTCTGTCTGTCCGTCTGTCTGTCTGTCTGTTGAAATCAGTTTTTAGAGGACCCCAGATATCGGCGATGTCTGAATCTTCAATAATTCTATTAGACATGCTTTCGAGAAGATCGCTATTTAAAATCAGCAAAATCGGTCGGTATATAACGGAGATATGAGCAAAAATCCGAGACAACCTCTGAAAATTTCATCAAAAAATTGTTAAAAAAGCAACAAAAACACTAAAAACACTGTACATAGAAAAAGATGTACACGTGTGTGTGTAGATGTATTTGGTTTTATTCAGCTGTGTATTTTTTTGTATGTTTGGAATTCAAACATACAAAGTATACACAGCAAAAAAAAATGATTTGCATTTTTTGTTAAAATAAAATAATTTTCCCTTTTGTTTTGCAAATATATTTTTTGTTGAATAGAAAAAAGTATTTAAAACGTTTTCAATTATATGAGAGTAGATTGTGAGTTATTGTACAATAATTTTTATGCGAATAATGTAAGTTTGAAATTTAAAACTAACACAAATTTTTTCCAAGTGCTTTTTAAAACAATTTTTTTACGATAAACAAAAACAAAATCTACGTCTCGTCAATGTTTACCAGCAATGAATCAGAGGTCGAAGTCGACCGGCTTCGAGTCGGAGCTTAGCCGCCGAACTATATTTAGTTGCTTGAGCCGCCGCCGAAACATTCGCCTTAAATCGACTCAAATTTTTTTAATGTTTTTATTAACTAGACTGTAAGATCAATTATGTTTAAAATACACTATGGTGAAGGGTATATAAGATTCGGCACAGCCGAATATAGCACTCTTACTTGTTAATATTATAATTTGCCTATTCAATAAAGTTTGTTATAATAAATTTTCTGAAGAATTCTGATATATTTGGAATTATGCTTCATAAATAGGGGTGATATAAGAATAACATATCATGAAAACAAGTAGTCCGTCCGTTAATATATTTACGGTTTTCAAATACGATTTCATTGCTTATAATTTATGTCGAATTTCACCTTCATTTCTTATATTTATCATGTTTATTGGCCATAAACAGAGAAAAACATGATTCGCTTGGTTACTACAACTATACTATGTTCCCTGTAATCCAAACATATTATAGTTTAGTTAAAAATAAAAATATTTAAGTTACTATAAACATAATCATGATCAGGGATATTTAAAATTTAAATATGATTCATTGAAATATATATTTTTACAACAACTAAATAATGAAAACAATACAAACATATTATGTTGTTTACAACCATATTTATTTAAATTTTTTCTCTTTCTTTTATAATTTGTAGTTTACTATTTGAATAAAATTTATTTTGAATTCGAAACATACTATTTTTAATCGTTATATGATATTTTGAAATAGTTATTATAAATATAACATGTTTACTCAACATCCATATGGTTACCACAACCATGTTTTTTCTGTTAGTATAAGCTGATTTTCTGAAAGTTGCTTTTATATGCGAGCTAACAGACATTCATCAAAATTTAATGCTAAAAAAACTTAGTTTAAGGCATTACCAAACATCAGCATAAATTCTCCACCATTGCGGCGCAGATTATAAAAATATGAATTTGTAAAAGGAAATAATAAAACAAGTAAGAGTGCTATATTCGGCTGTGCCGAATCTTATATACCCTTCACCATAGTGTATTTTAAACATAATTGATCTTACAGTCTATTTAATAAAAACATTAACAAAAATTACCATATTGTGATATCGTAAATAGATTACCTTGATTAAAAAAAAATAAATAAATATTCGTAATTAAACGAAAAAAAATAAAAATAAATAACAAAAAATTTTGTCTCCGACAGGACTTTAACCTGTAACACAGCAAGAACAATAAGGTGTGTATGTGTATTTACACCAATTTTATTTTATTATATTGAGTTATTATTTGATTTTCAATATATATTTAAAATTAAACGGATAAAAATAAAAAAATTTATGTAAACAAAAAAAATACAACTCTTATGTATAAAACAAAACTAAAAATAGTTTTCAAATGTTGTGAATCCAAACTATCCAATCATTTTTCTAGCTTTAGTAAAATGTTAATAGTAATTAATTATGTATTTTTATGATGATATATTCATTAAGAAACCCATTTCTTACCTTATTGGACTTATTTTGACGGATTTTTAATTTTCTATCCGATTTTAATATTTGTTAATGAATTTTCGATCAAATAAGCGGTGTATTAAGGCACGAATAATTATGGTTAACAGTAGCACCATTTTAACATAATTAATCACTGTAGCTTACAGGCCAAGAAAACACTTTATATTTTAAGATTCATTCAGCTCTATAAAAGTAAGTTTTAAATATGTGTTAAAATAGGGAAAAGGAAACTTACATTTGTTTTCATGCACTGCAATTCCAACGATGAAAGATCTTTCACTGTCGTATTGGTGAATCCAAAGTTGAGTTTCGACGATAAGAATGACCCTTTATTTATATATTTCTTTAAAGAAATTATGATTATTTGATTTAATTTTGTTATTTACTTTTATTTTGTTTCTATTTCATTTTTTTTAATGTTTGTTTTTTATATGAAGAAATTAAGAGAGCTAGAAAGTTTTGTCACACACTGTTCACCTATGTTATGTATAGAACGGTGTTTATGATTCGCTCAATTACTGTATTGCTTAACCGATTTAATTTGTTTTTAACTATTTTTTATCATTATACCCTACACCACTATATTGGGGAGGGTATTATGCGTTTGTGCTGAGTTTGTAAAAACCCAAAAATATCGGTCTAAGACCCTCTGGCTGTCCATGTAAACCTTGTGCGCAAGGTACAGGCCGCAATTTTCAAGATAATTTGATAAATTTGGACCATGCGTGTTTTTTGGGACGAAGCCTATTGGAAAATGGTTGAAATCGGTCCATTATTTCACCTAGCCCCATACAACCGTACCTCCCGATTTGAACTTTTTATGCCACAATTACGTCAAATATTCTTTTATCTCTCTAAAAATTGGCACAAATAAGTTTTATATAAGTATAAATGACACTGTAGTATTTTCGTAACGATCGGCCCTTATTTGACCCTAGCCTCCATACAAACCCCCTTCAAAAAATGTCTTAAACGTCTAAAATTGATTTGTAACCATTTGTGTCGCAATAAAACTCAATAAAATAAAAATATATCCTTTTCCCAAATTTACCGAGGATCGGCCCATATTTGACCTATATAAAGACTCATTTAGACATTTTTGCTTAAATATTTTGAATTATGGTAATATTCAACATAAAAGATTCTTTATAAAAAATAAAAATTTTTAAAATATACTCATGGTGTAGGGTATTATATGGTCGGCCATGCCCGACTATACTTTCCTACTTGCTTTTAAATAAATATCTTTAGTTTATAAACGCAAAAATTTATAAATATTTAAAAATTATTATATAAACAAAAAATATCAAAATTATGAATTAAACTTCTTAGAATTACATTAATATACTTTTTTTTTAATGCAATTATAAACAAGTATGAATGTATAGTCGGCGTAGCCGACCTATGATACCCTACACCATCAGTATGTATGTTAAAAATGGGGATTATTTAAAAAATTAAGAATTTGGTTTGTTTTTTTAACTTCATTTCGGAATATTTTTACTTTTTTTGGCAAAAAAAAAAAGATTTTTAAGGCTCCGAGTATAGGTAGAATTAGGAAAGGAAAAAGATTGCTCCATTAGCCCTTTTATACCAGATTTTACACATACCAACATAAATTTTGCATAAATCAACCCTGCCAACTTCACCCCAATTACTCGTTACTGCTTTACCCTCGGATGAACGAGTACTATTAAAAAGTTCATCTATGTTTTGACATATTGTTAACAGTATGATAAAACAGTAAAAGTAAACATGAAAATTATGCAAAAGTAAACGTAAGTAATTAGAAATACTAATATGTTGAATTTCGTAATGTTTCGCCTAAATAATATCCCAATAAACATCGATTCAAAAATATCTGTCCTTGAAATAAACATGACATTATCAAAAATTTTTAAGAAAATATAAAGTGAAGATTTATAACATTTTCAAAGTTAAGTTTTTATTCAATATAAAAATTATCATTAAAAAAATTATTTATTTTACAAAATAAGAGGAGAACATTTCTTCTCCGAAAAGAAAAACCGTTAAATATATGTAAAATAACAGTAGAAATTAATGGACAATATGCAAACATGAATATATGAATGTTTTATCTTCAGATTATGTAAAAATATTAATGGATTTTAAAAATATTTAGTGGGTATTATAAAAATTTAAAACAAAAGTATGATAAAGAACACTTGAAACATGTTTGAAACAGCGTTTAAATATGCAGCACTAGCACCACCTCTCTTGTATATGACTATAAAATAAATATGAAACTTTATAATTTTTGTATCACTTTGCTACTAAAAATTGCAGTCATATATATTCGTATTAATATAAAAATTGCAACTCGTGTTTGCAATTTCTAGTAGCAGGCAGACATAATTGCAGGTCAACACACATATATTTTTGTGCTTTAGCAGCGCACACTCAAATTTGTTAAACTAATATGGAGAGTATTGATGTTATTTTTGTTTGCGTTTAGTTTTTCCTAGCAGCAATGTAACTTTATTTTGGTTTTGCTACTGCCAGTTGTAGTTTTATTTATTATTTTTTGGCAATATTGATGCAGCAATTTGTAAATAAACATATGTAGGTGTGTATGTAAATACACTGACAGTTTTATGACATTTCATGAGCTTAAATTCAGTATTACACTTCACATTTGTACGCATTTAAGTATGTATGTCGATATTAATATGTATATTTATTATCATCCATATATCGATGATATTCGACCTATAATATCCTGTACTGATTGACATATTAATTATTAAAAAATAGTTTAAATATTCTCATAATTTCTGTATGATATAATACAGAAAAATACTACATTGATATTTGTTTGTTTTTTTCCTTAATGTATTACAAAATTCTTCAAAAAAAAATATATAATAATCTTAAACATTTTAGCAGTGTGATTTGAATAATATGTAAAGTAAGCTCATTAGAATTCAACAAAAAATATTTTAATTATGTGTGTTCACCCTGTTTTATACAAGGTGATTATAAATTTATTAATTTCTACAAAAAAATATTTAAAACTATCATTAGGTTATAAAATTGTTAGAAGTATAACCATATAATCTTACAACTACATTGCTCAAAAATGTTTATTTATTAGAACAAAATAATAAACACGCTTTTAATTTGAGTTGTGTTTTATGGGGTAGCCATATTTTCAATAACATGTACATATTTATTTAATTCAAATGGAGGTTCCAAGCCCCCTAATAAAAGTCCGCCCATTTTTTCCCAATGTTCATAATGAAGTTAATGTTTTTCGTCAAAATTAGAAGATTCTGACTCTAATAGTATGGGAGGTAGCACTATGTATATTTTACAAACAATTTTTATGACAATACCAAAGTAAATTAATAAAGTAGCGACATCTCTTGTTGTACAACAACATCTACAACAAACACATGTATTTTGTTTTTGGAATAATCCAAGAATGTGTCAAAATAAAATTTAAGAAAATTTCCTTTAACAACAAAGTGAACAAAACATAAATATAAAATATTACTTTTGAGTTGAAAATATTAAGGATTTAATTATATTATTATATTTTATACAATTTATAACACTTTTTAACTACTTTAAAACCACTTTTAATTCATTTTTTCAACTTTTCACAAATTTTAACAAGTAGCAAAACACAATTTAAAAATGGCGACATAAACAATGTTAGCAATTTTCAAAACAAACTTTGACAACTAATTTTATTTTTCTATAGAAACTATAGTAGAAAAAAATAGTCAGCTGTTTATTAATTTACTTTGATCAATACTAGCCATATTAGTTTAACAGATTTGAGTGTGCGCTACTATAGCACAAAAATATATATTTTTTCTTGTACAACAAACAAGAGATTAATACTGTTCATTCGTGCTGCTAGAATTGCAGTGTAACGTCGCAATTTTCTAGTTAAACATAAAAACAAACGGCAATATTTAGTAAATAACATTTAAATCTGAAAAAGTTTAAATATTTTTAGTATGACGTGATAAAAATATGTATTTGCGGCAAATGCTGACTAATATATTAGTAAAAGTAAACACTGGTTTGAAAGATTTACACTCTAAATTTTAAATACGTTTGAAAAGTACTTCCGATAATACTGTTTTTTATAAAGTTTAAAATTTTCAATTTAAAACAAAAAATTCGAAATTTAAAAGCAAACGTATAAAAATGAAGTGAACATTTTTCCATGCACATTTTGCAATATTCTACACTAAAATAGATTTTCATTGTGATATAGGTTATTCATGCCAGTATATATTTCGAATGAAAAATCAAAACTAAAACTCCTAACTAAATGATTAAACTTCAATGACTATAAAGAAAAAAAATAAAAAGGTTACAATACAAAAAATAAGTCAATATTTTGTGGAAATTTTTAAAGAGGATAAAATAAAATATAAAGGTTACAGTAGTACAAACTAACACTATATTTAAGAAATTCCTACGGAAACCTCCAGTTTCATAATAATAACAATAACACTACATAATTTAAAAAGTTAGTCAGATCAAGAATATATATACTTTATAGGGTCGGAAAATTATATTATAGAAATTACAAACGGAATGACAAACTTATATATACCCTTCTCACGAAAGTGAAGGGTATAAATATGAAGATCTCTAACATGTTAAATTTAATTTTAATCTTAACACAAATTTGTTGTAGTCTAATTATCAAAGTATGTGTGTGTGTGTGTGTATGTGTGTGTATGTATGCATTGTGTAATGCTTGACTGGAAAAATGCAAATACCAGAAAATGAAGTTTTTCGTTTTTTCTCACTTTTTCTATTTTTTTGTATATATTGTCTCTAGTTATTCTACTGTTAGTAGGTATTGTTGCTTTTTTATTTTGGCATTTGCCGGGCTACGACTATGAAGAACAAGAATTTCCATACAAATTTCAAAACGAATGAAAATGAGACTGTAGTGAAAAAATAAAGAATTAAACTTCATTTTCTACATGTCAAACATTCATATGATGAGTTAGTTCCTCATGCATTTGCTGCTGCATACTTGTGCAAGTAGGGATGTGTGTGTGTATCTAAATGCTTAAATGTAGACAAATATTTTTTCGGAATTAAGAAAAAGAGCAGATTTCTAAAAGAGTTTTAAAGTCTATAAGTATATAGATTTTTTAGTTTTAGGGTAGGCGATCGATTGTTGTGTATTGTAAAAAAATTAAATATTCTTAAGTGAATAAACTTTATTTTGATTATAGTGATTGCATTAATTTAAACTACTGGGTTTCAGTCTAATTTCATTTTAAACCGAAATATGAATAAAAATAGTTGTAATGATTTGCTTGTTCTTCTATATATAAAAGTTTATGTCTTCCAAAATTGTCCTAAATGAGAGAACGAATGATGTTTTAAATGTATGTATATATATATAGATTTATGTGCCGAAAAATATCACCCTATAAATGCATTAAATATTAATCAAATATTTTCTCATTTGAAAAGGTTTTAATATTTGAATAATACAACCGAAACCTAAAACCACAATACAAAATGTAAATTTTGCTTTATTTGAATAGCAAACAAAAAAATAAAATATGAACTGAATGGAAATATACAACAAAAGCTTCAATTATATAACTAATTTATATGTATATTTTACAATAATTTTAATTAATATCATTTATATCATTTGCTATTTCAATTCGATTTAATAATATAATTTATTGAAACGCAAAATCATTTTATTAATGTCACTTTTCTGTTTCATTTAATTTAATCATATTTTTTTTTTAATTATTTATATTACACATACTATCATACACATCATACCTTTTTCAATTAATTCTCAACCTCATTTACTAATTTTATGCGGTTTTTTAACTTGGTGACCCAATTTCATTCACAAATTAACCAAAACTTTTTTTGCAATTTTATTGATTTTATTTTTAATTTGATTTGTTGTTTGTTATTTAATCAAAATATTATATGCAATCAACTAATTGCAATAAGTGATTAACTATAGAAGTGTTTAAATGTGTAAATGACTGGGCATTTACTATAGAGGGAAACGTTGAGTGATTCTAATCTTTTGGAAATACAAAGTATTCTACGATCAATCTTTGGGTTTATAAATGCTTGAATAGAGAGTCTTTAAAAAAAATTAATCAAATATTTCGAGTTTTTGTCAATTTTCTTTAAATAGATTTTTTTATGAATAAATTATTATTTCAGGCTCGAGTTCTAGAATTTCTATACCCTACACCACTATAGTGCAGAGTTTGTGCTGATGTTTGTAACACACAAAAATATTGGTTCAATACCCACCTTCATAATCATTTTTTGAGTAAATTAAGACATGTCCGTCCGTCCGGCTGGCTGTCCATGTAAACCTTGTGCGCAAGGTACAGGCCGCAATTTTCAAGATAATTTAATGAAATTTGAACCAAGCATGTTTCTTGGCACATGGACGAAGCTTATTGAAATCGGTCCATTATTTCACCTAGCCCCCATACAACCGTACCTCCCGATTTGGGTTTTTTATGCCATAATTACGCCAAATATACTATTATCTCTCTAAAAATTGGCTCAAATAAGTTTTATATAAGTATAAATGACACTGCAGATTTTCGTAATGATCGGCCCTTATTTGACCCTAGCCCCCATACAAACTCCCCTTCAATAAATGTCTTAAACGTATAAAATTGATTTGTAACCATTTGTATCGCATTGAAACTCAACAAAACAAACTGTTATTTAAAATTATACCCTTTTCCCAAATTTAATGAGGGTCGGCCCATGTTCGACCTATATTCTATATAAAGCCTCATTTAGAAAATTTTGTTTTTTTTATCAATAAATTGCATAAATACTTTGAAATTAAGGTAAAATTCAACATAAAAGTTTCTTTATGAAATATAAAAATTTTTAAAATATACACATGGTGTAGGGTATTATATGGTCGGCCATGCCCGACTTTACTTTCCTACTTGTTTTTGAAAAAAAATTTGATAGAATTTTCTTTAAATAGAAACTGTTTAAAATAAATATTTGCTTTAATTTTTCTTTAAGTAATTTTTTTTTATAATTTTTCTTAAGTAGCAAATTTTTGATAGATTTTTCTTTAAATAGAAAGCTTTTGATCGAATTTTCTTTAAATTCAACTTTTCTTCTCCACAAATATCTCTTGATAGAAAATTTTGTATAAAATATTATTTTTATAAAAAAATTATATTAATAGAATATTTTCGATAAATTTTGCTATATTTTTTTTCAATTTCATTAAATAGAACATTTTCGATAGAATTTTCTTTAAATCAAACTTTTCTTCGTTAAAAAAACTTCTCTTTATAGATAATTTTATACAACATTTTCATTTTGTAGAATTTTTTAAATAAATTTATAAATTTTTCCTTTTATAAAAAATTTTCATTAAAGAAATCTCTTAATAAAAAATTTTTGAAAAAATTTCTTTAAAAAATGTTTAATAAATTTTTCTTATATTTGACAATTCTTGGTAAATTTTTATAAATCTTCGAAGAAAAATTTCTCATAATAGAAAATTAAGAAAAAAATCTCTAAATAAAAAATTTTCGAAAAAAATTCTTTTGATAAACAATTTTTAATAAATTTGTCTTATATAAGAAAATTTTTGATAAATTTTCGAAAAAAATAAATAAAAGACAATTTTTAAATTTTCTTCTAATAGAAAACTTTTGAAAATATGTTTTTTTAATAGAAAATTTTCAATAAAATGTTCTATAAAAGTGTAACAAAAGTTTTTTTTTTATTATAATACAAAATTTTCTTTTAATAGAAAAGTGTATATACAATGTTCTTTTAATAGAAAATTTTTCGATAAATTTTTTTTTAAATAGAAAATTTCCGTAAAAAATTTCATAAAATTTTCTCTTTAAAGAAAATTGTATTTAAAAATTTTCGAATTTTCTTGTTGTAGGAAATTTTAATTTTAACTTTACATTTTTAGAGAATTTATAATATTCTATGTATAAGTTATAATAAATATATTTCTTTTATAGAAAAATTTTTTGTAGTGATTTTTCAATAAAGTTTACTTTCCATGGATTTTCCTTTTGTGATAAAGATTTCTCTTTTCAGAAAGTTTAGGATACAAATTATTTTTTATAGAAAATGTTCCCTAAAGATATCTCTTCATAACAAATGCAAATAAATATAAATTTTTGTAAAAATGTTCAATAAACCCTTTTTATAGAAATTTTCGCAAAAATGTTCAAATTTATTTGTTTGCATACGCAGCGTATGATTGATATTTATTTAATGCCAATAATAAATTTATATACGTCTTATATGAATATTGAATGTAGCACCATTATTTTCCTATTCCTCCCCACTTAAGTGGTGTAGGGTATAAATAAAATTACTAACTAGTACTCCCTTAGATAAATTTATTAAAATTTAATTAATTTTTAGAAATTAATAATTGAAAATTTAAAGTAACAATGAAACAGCAATTATTATATACATACATACGAATGTATTTATATTATATATTATATACATTTTTTTTATTGTAAATAAATTATTTATTTATGCGACAATACAATTCCTGACCCAGAAAGAGAAATCTGAAAAAAAATATTAAACTTTTACACAAATTATTTATGTTATAAATTTTATAATAATTTTTGTCATAACATTTTGTTGTTGTTGTTACTCTTGTTGTGGTAGTTGTTCTTGTTGCTGTCATTGTTATAGCTAAATTATGACATATTCATTCTATCATAAATATATATATTTTTTCCAGGTTCTGTTATATTCATATTTTTGCTATGTGGTGTATTACAGATAGTTAAAGCTACAGATACAGATACTTACGTTACCTATATTTTTTCCACATACATATGTACATTTATATGTTGTATATCTTTACATATGCAGATATTCATTTAATATAGGTTAAGTGCTATTGTTGTTGTCATTGTAGTCGTTGTTTATTATTTATAGTTTTGTAAAATCACTATTGTTATACATTCATATTTCATATTTTTCGTGCTAAACATATGTGGTCGGGAAAATAAGGGTGAAAGCATTTATTTTATTGAAAAATTTTATATTTTAAAATTTGAAAACTAGAGAAACTAGTGGTAATAGTGATGAGGCTGAAATGATTTTCATATTTTTTTTTAATACACCTCTTTATTTTATCGCATGTGTGCTTATTTGTTGTAGTTTTGGCTGAAACACAAGTGCTTATGTTATAGAGTTTTACACTGTGAGTACTCTCACTCATTCACCTTTATAAAAATGTAGTATTTATTTCTATTTGTACTGTTTGTTGTTGCATCATAAGTCCTGTTGTCCTGTTAAATACGAGAAATTATATACAAATGAATTTATGTATAAGTATTATAATATAGAGGGATTGTGATTTTCCACTACAGTTATACCTGAAATGACCTGATTATGAAAATAATTTGTGTTTTTTTCTAACGAAATCCTACAAATTTAATCTTAAAAAATGTTTAATAATCTTGGATTCATTCTATGAGCTACTCTCGGTTTGTCCTTTCGTTTTTGTGTATATTTAATGTCATAATCCTGCAAATAATTCGCTTCCTAGTTTTTACTTTACTACAATTTCGACTTAAAGCTGTTTTATACGATTGTCATATCTTACAACGTTGTCAGTTAAATGTTCTCTAAAAGACTTAAAACAGTGATATACGATTGTCAGATCTTACAACGCTGTCAGTTAAATGTGCTCTAACAGACTTATAGCAGTAATTCACGATTGTCAGATCTTACGACGTTGTCAGTAAAATGTGCAAATAAATATATGTCGTGTGAACATACAATTTTTCCTTTGCAATGTTGTTAGAAAAAGCCTTACTGACAATGTTGTAAGACATAGATTGTAAGTTGACACTGTTGTAAGACATTTTCTACACAATTTTCTGTAAGTTCTAACAACTGTGTAAACATAGCTTTAGTGTTGTAGTTATTTTCGCTAAATTTTACAAATTTTTACGGCAACAGGCATTTAGCGCAGGAAATTTAGTAAAAAAATTGGAAAACTGGGGAATTTTAGTTAGCTTAATAGAAATCTATATTCTCTAAACGATATTTTTAAATCAATCACATATAGATAGCACCGATAACATATTTATTTACGTTTTCCATAAGCTTGTATATTATTATAATTTTTGCTCTATGGTCCATAGCGCAATGTCTGTCTATCCAGAATTTGAAATAGGGTCATAATCAGGAATTATGTGGCTGTTAAGATAATCTTGTACATTTTTTATATTATTTATATCAAAATCAGCCTATGGCCCATAGTGCAATGTCTTTCTATCCATAATTTCAGATAGGAAAACAGGTCATAATAGAAAACAATAAATGTATAAAATATTGTTTTATCCAAATGGTGTTATTTTTTCGTGTACTTTATATTTCTCACACTGTAGATAAAACTAGTGCTCGTGTTTTCTTTTGAGCTCCACAAAAGGTAAAACATTTATATACATATTTTTTTATTCTTTTATCATATTTTAAACTGGAGTAATGTTCTTCGTGTAGTTGGTATCAGAATTTTTTTCTCATAACTTGGTTCTGCCGCATAAATGTACATTATTGTGGTTGTTGTTTGTTTTTTTTTCTTCCCGTTATTGTTGTGTTGCAGGACACACAAACTGCAAAAAAAAAGAACGAAACCATTGTTGTCAGCTTAGTTTATGACTTTATTTTGTCGGTTTTATTAAATGTAATGGCTGGTTGGTTTATATCTTCATTTTTTTATGTAAAAACTTAAAAATATATATTTTTTAACGAAGTTATGTTCTCTTTTTTTTTGGTTTTTATGACCAGACAATTGTATATTATTTAGTGTTTGTTTGTAATTTTTAAATCGATTTACAGCAATAAGAGATTTTTCTTAATCGTGTGTTAAGTGGTGGAATAGAAATGGGTTTTGAAAATTACATGTTGAAAGTTATTGTAAAAGTTATGCTAGAATTAAGGTGTAAAGGTAAAGTTTTGTAAAAATTTAATATAATTTTAAAACATTCTTAGAAAATTTTTGAAAAAATTTTATATTTGATAAAAAGGTTCCTTAAAAAAAAAAATAAATAAAAAAATAAATAAATTGTTTAATAAACGTTTTGCTTTTAGAAAGATGCTAATAAATTAATAGTTTTTATAAAATTTTGTAATAAATTTAAGTTTTAGAATATTTTTTTATGAATTTAGTTTTTAAAAAATTTTTAGTTAAATTTTTTTTTAATAACTAAATTCAACAAATTTATTATTTTTAGAATATTGTTGTTAATTTTTCGTTTAATATCTTACACCACTATAGTGGGATGGTTTCTACACCTAACATAAAGTATATCCATTGACTTTGAATCTTTTTTTGAGTCGATTAAGACATGTCAGTCAGTCCGTCCGTCCGTCCGTCCATGTAAACCTTGTAATAAAACTACAGGTCACAATATTGAAGATAATTCAACTAAATTTGGAACATGATCTTCTATTGTCCCAGAGACGAAGCCTGTTTAATCCAAAAAGCCCTAAGTCACATTAACCAAATTTTACAGGAGATTCAAAGAACTTTTTAAAATGATAAATAAACAAAATAAAAACGAACCCCCTGCATGTTAAATGAACGCCTTATACAATTGTGCTATAAAAAATCTAAATTTTTTTCACCAGTAATAAGCTATGCAGCTAAACTCATTACTACCAAAAATTTTACTAAAATTTTCCAAATTTTTTTTTTAATTTTTAAAATTTTTGTTAATTTTTAAAATTTTAGAAAATATTAAACAAGAGAAACAATAATAATGTTAAGGTTTTAAACTTTTCTTTTTATTTTAAAAATGTCCTTAAAAATCTTCACTCTTCCTCAACAACTTTAATATTCCCACTTAAACTATTCGCAAATTGTTTATCCTCAACCAATGTCTACTCCCATTTTCATTTTGAAACAAAACACTCACATTTGCCATTTTCTACTAAACGTTTGTTATCAAAATGTTATGGCATTGATCCAAAACATATTTACATGTCATGTTAAAAATTGTATAAAATGGCACTAGCCAAAAACAGCCATAAAATTTTCTATGATATAAACTAGAAAACTACAATCTCTACCGACAGTCATTCCAAACTAAAAGAATATATTCCTGTTAAAAAAAAAAAAATAAACTACTACAAAGATGAACAAAAATATAAATAGAAACAAAAATGGTTTGTTAAAGTGAGAAATAGTGCACAGCTAAAAAAAATTAAAAGGATATTATAGGGAAAAGGAGAAAAAAAAAATTAACTAAAAATAGCAGCAAACAAACTGCAAAAGAGTCAAAAAGAAACGTAACGAGCAACGAGTGAATGACAAAAGTACACAGAAGACTTACATTCAAATCTGAGTTGTGACACACAAAAGCATCGTTAAGTCAGCATTTTATGTGTTCGGGTGAGTTCATGTGTGTAGAAGTGGATTTGTTAGGGTGCACAGTTCGGTTCGGCATTCAATAACTATAATTCTATTAATGATAATTTAAATAACTTTCGCCACATACAATCCAAACACATATGTGTTTGTGAACTGTGTCAAAAAAGGACAAGATCAATGAATAATCGATCAGCTATAACAGAATTGTCATATTAAAGATGTACAGCAGTAAGGAAGCTCAAAAATTACTCACCCTAATAGTTTTTTTTTTTTTCTATATATGTCCTGCTATTTGTTGTTGTATGCCCAACGAAGAGAACACTATTTCAATAGATGTTGCCTTTGTAAAAGTGTTTATGTACATTCACTATCATACAAATATCATATAGGTACATACATACACGAGTTGTGTATTAACTTCACAAATACACACATATTTTACATACTCCAGATCTGTATGTTCGTTTATACATATGTACGTGTATTTCTTTATATTAATACTCATATAAAAATCCTGCAGTTCGGCCGAACTAGTTAATGTATTTTTCAACTTGTAGTGGTCCTTAGAGCAAAATAATTCAGAGAACTATATCACACACTCCGCTACAAAATCTACAGCTGATTCCTCATAGATTTTTACAGTGGGGAGGGTATTATGCATTTGATGTTTGTTGATGTTTGTAATACCCTGGGCTTACACACTCCTTAAGTATACCGGCTCAGAATCAGTTTCTGAGTCCATAAGCTATGTCCATTTAGTGTATTGAAAATGGTTGTAAACGGTGCATTATTTCGCCTAATCCCCTTACGGTACCCCCGAATATGGCATTTGGGCTCATAATTATGTAAATATTCTATTATATCAACAAAAATTGGCAAAACTTAGTCTTATAAAACTTTAAATGACACTACTGATTTCTCTAATCATCCGGCCACATTTGACCCTAGCCCCATACAAACTCCCCTTCAGGAAATTGCTTGAAAGTCAAAATTCACTTATGAACACTAAATGACACGATTAAGTTCTACCAACATTTTTAAGGGTAGTCCCATATTTACCCATACTCGCCTATGAGCTCTCTTTTTTTTGTTAACAATAAGTAAAAATATTCGGGAATAAAGTTAAAAAACAAATTAAATGCTTTATTTTTTTAAAAATACACATTTTTAACAAACTGACTGGTGTATGGTATCATACAGTGGGCCATGCCCGACTATACATTTTAACTTGTTTTATATAAAAAATGACTTTTAAGTGTCTACTCTCTCGAAATTACATATTTTGTTGCACACATTTATTGACTATCTTATTACATAGAGTTTACTTAACGGGTAAGCAGGAAAGTAAGTGTTTTGTAAATGGACTCTATAGAGTCTAGAGAGTTGGGCTATAACAAATCTAAACAACACTGAAAATAATCGATGCTTTTTTTCGTAATATTAACGAAAATTTCGTGTATAATAAGAAAGATTATTTACTCAAACCAGTTTAACGTAATGAAATAATGTGGATGATAATGATGACTTATTACCAAGTAATATATGAAATAACTACTAAATATTACCAGAAATTTAAGATTTTTAATGGAGTACTTAAAAAAAACCCAAAATTATATAAATTAGTAAATCGATATCAATGAAAGAAATACATTGACATCTTTTAAAAATGCTGGATATTTACACTCTGACTTAAAATGTAAGTTCAGTGTGGTAATGAATATGAGTTTTATTCAACATTCATATACGTACGTATGTATTAAGAAATACATACAAACAAATGTAAATTTGCGAGGGTAACATGAGCAATTGTTGATGAATTCATTATTTTAATATTAACAACCAGTTAAAGGTTAAGATTTTCTGTGCAAAAATTGCGATTCCACACACGCATGCGAAGAGTACGAACAAGGGACCATGGCTGGTTCAAAACTAATTAAAATATATAAACAAACATGTATTTATTTAAGGGGTTTCTTACTTAAGGGATTCGATCATCTTTTTGAAATCGTTTATTTAAAGTTAGATTTTTGAGATACTTATTGGACCAACCTCGTAATGTAATGTATAAACGAGTTGTTTAAGTATTTATTTGCGTATGTGTACATACTTTATATTTAGTACTCAAGTACTTAAGTTCTAAAGTAAAAGTAAGAAGTAAGTATGTACGTTTGTACGAGAAGGGTACGAAACTTGTAAATTCCAAATTATTATCAACCGAAACACTCGAAATTTTACTAAAATGGCTCGATGTTGGGAGTAATTGTCCTTCTAAAACTGAGAAAGTCGTTAGCTTCAATATAAATTTTACATATAGCGATGCTTGTAAATAATGAAAGAAATTAAAGTGAGAGCTAACCATCAACAAAATCATCGTTACCCTAATCAAAAAGCTTAAAGTATAGAAAGGTTCGCTACATAACATAAGTAGCAACATGGGATGAAAATCCCCTAAACAAATGAATGAATGAAAGTTTGCGTATGGAATGTTGTAGTAAAGATACATCTGATACATACTTAGATACAATAAGTGTAATGAATGAGGAAAGTAAAGTACAGTAACGACGCTCCACATAATGATAAGTTAAAAGCAACACATTAGATTAGGAGCACAGCATTAATAAGTAGCTTCACTACGTTCAATTTTCCATGAAAATTTCGCACAAATGACATAGCAATCGTACAGAAAAATAAATACACACACACAAAGAAAAAAGCTTCAGCTACGAACAACATTTAATAAAAAAAAAGCAATTCTTATTAATTAAAGCACTCTTTTCATATATATTACGAAAAATGTCTCACATTGTATGAAATGCTTCGTTGTTTCGCACCACGAACTATTTTCGTTTTGTGTTTAAAATATTTTAATAGAAAGCAATATAATTATAGAAAAGTTAAATATTAAATAATATTTCGTATTATACACGAATTTTTTGTAAATATAACGATTTTTTCGTATAGTTAAGCACGGATTATTTTAAGTGTACTTATTAATGTTTTTAAATCGGACGCTCAAACGGAGAAATTAAAAGTATAAATATTAGTTTAACAAATCCGAAATGTCCTACTTTGACGATTTTTAACAGCACAATCTCAGGGCAGAGATTGAAATTTAAAACTATTTAGTAATTCCATCAGACTGAAAATACATTTTTTTCTTTAATATGCCAATATGCATTTCCAAATTCTTTATGTGCCACGAAAGAATTACACACAACAGTGTTATAGGAAATGAATGAATTGTTCCATGATTACAATTTGTCTGCCAACAAGAGCGTATCTATAAAAGTGTCGTCTAGTTATTTTGGGTTTATTTTTACGACAGCATTAACAATTTGCCTGCTTGTTGCTTTGTCTTAATGAAGATTTTCGTTATCTTTGTTTTCTATTTTTCCAGCCAAACAACATTATGTCACTCTAGCGATGCGAGTGTGATACAGGTGGATACCAATTAGAGAATTGTTGAGGATACCAATTAGAGAATTGTTTTTTTCCGTGTCATGATTGTTTGTTGGATAGCTCGGGTTGTTGTTTAATGGGTTCTAGAACGTTGGTCGACATAACTGAAGTTTTTTTTTCTGGTTAAGTGAAGTTCTTTTGTACTTTGTTATAATCAGGGAAACAAAATTATGGTCCGTCGAATGGGTTTTTTATCTATCCAAGTGAAATTTTTCAGCACTTTGTTATAATCAGGGAAACCAAAATATGCAAACGCATGTTTTTATGGCATGGACGAGATACATATTTACACTTTTCAGGACAATTTATGAAATTTGGCATCCAGTTGTTAGACTATAGACTAGACTTATAAATACATTATAGACTAGTATATAGACTAGTGTATAGCCTATACTATAAACAATACTATAAACAAGACTATAGACTAGAATATAGACTATAGACTATACTGTGGACTAGACTAGACTATAGACTAGACTATAGACTAGACTATAGACTAGACTATAGACTAGACAATAGACTAGACTATAGACTAGACTATAGACTAGACTATAGACTAGACTATAGACTAGACTATAGACTAGACTATAGACTAGACTATAGACTAGACTATAGACTAGACTATAGACTAGACTATAGACTAGACTATAGACTAGACTATAGACTAGACTATAGACTAGACTATAGACTAGACTATAGACTAGACTATAGACTAGACTATAGACTAGACTATAGACTAGACTATAGACTAGACTATAGACTAGACTATAGACTAGACTATAGACTAGACTATAGACTAGACTATAGACTAGACTATAGACTAGACTATAGACTAGACTATAGACTAGACTATAGACTAGACTATAGACTAGACTATAGACTAGACTATAGACTAGACTATAGACTAGACTATAGACTAGACTATAGACTAGACTATAGACTAGACTATAGACTAGACTATAGACTAGACTATAGACTAGACTATAGACTAGACTATAGACTAGACTATAGACTAGACTATAGACTAGACTATAGACTAGACTATAGACTAGACTATAGACTAGACTATAGACTAGACTATAGACTAGACTATAGACTAGACTATAGACTAGACTATAGACTAGACTATAGACTAGACTAGACTAGACTATAGACTATAGACTAGACTATAGACTAGACTATAGACTAGACTATAGACTAGACTATAGACTAGACTATAGACTAGACTATAGACTAGACTATAGACTAGACTATAGACTAGACTATAGACTAGACTATAGACTAGACTATGACTAGACTATAGACTAGACTATAGACTAGACTATAGACTAGACTATAGACTAGACTATAGACTAGACTATAGACTAGACTATAGACTAGACTATAGACTAGACTATAGACTAGACTATAGACTAGACTATAGACTAGACTATAGACTAGACTATAGACTAGACTATAGACTAGACTATAGACTAGACTATAGACTAGACTATAGACTAGACTATAGACTAGACTATAGACTAGACTATAGACTAGACTATAGACTAGACTATAGACTAGACTATAGACTAGACTATAGACTAGACTATAGACTAGACTATAGACTAGACTATAGACTAGACTATAGACTAGACTATAGACTATAGACTATAGACTATAGACTAAAGACTATAGACTACAGACTATAGACTAGACTGGACTATAGACAAGACTAGACTGGACTATAGACAAGACTAGACTGGACTAGACTATAGACTAGACTATAGACTAGACTATAGACTAGACTATAGACTAGACTATAGACTAGACTATAGACTAGACTATAGACTAGACTATAGACTATAGACTAGACTATAGACTAGACTATAGACTAGACTATAGACTAGACTATAGACTAGACTATAGACTAGACTATAGACTAGAATATAGACCAGACTAAGAATATACCATAGATTACACCATAAATGATTGTATAAACTAAAGTTAGACTAGACTATAGACTAGTGTGTAGACTAGACTACAGACCATAGACTAGACTGTAGACTAGGCTATGGACTAGAATATAGACTAAACTATAGACTAGAATATAGACTAGACTATAGACTAGACTATAGACTAGACTATAGACTAGACTATAGACTAGACTATAGACTAGACTATAGACTAGACTATAGACTAGACTATAGACTAGCCTATAGACTAGACTATAGACTAGACTATAGACTAGACTATAGACTAGACTATAGACTAGACTATAGACTAGACTATAGACTAGACTATAGACTATAGACTAGACTATAGACTATAGACTAGACTGGACTATAGACAAGACTAGACTGGACTATAGACAAGACTAGACTGGACTAGGCTGTACTAGACTATAGACTATAGACTAGACTAGACTATAGACTAGACTATAGACTAGACTATAGACTAGACTATAGACTAGACTATAGACTAGACTATAGACTAGACTATAGACTAGACTATAGACTAGACTATAGACTAGACTATAGACTAGACTATAGACTAGACTATAGACTAGACTATAGACTAGTTTATAGACTAGACTATAGACTAGAATATAGACCAGACTAAGAATATACCATAGATTACACCATAAATGATTGTATAAACTAAAGTTAGACTAGACTATAGACTAGTGTGTAGACTAGACTACAGACCATATTATAGACCGGACTATAAATTAAAGAGTATACTGCATGCTAGAGTATAGACCATACTATAAACTAGATTATAGACTCGACTGTAGACTAAATTATAAACTAGAGTTGATTAAAATATGGATTAGACTAAAGACTGGACTATAAACTAAACTATAAACCATATAGAGTATACCATATTCTGTACTAAAGACAAGACTATATACTAAACATTTGACTGTACTATATAATACAGATAATTTGGGTGCATTTTATGAAAAAGATAATCAAGGCACAATTTTTGAGGTTTTATTTTCCAAAAATAAAATATTTTTAAATAATTTAATTAAATTTGATTAATTAATTTAAATCAGTAAATTTATTTAAACATTTTCGTTATTTATTTATTTATCTATTTGCTTAAAAATTTAAAAAGGGAAAATTGCAAAAAAATTGAAAGCAAATTCAGTAGAATTTCAATTTCACTAACAGTTTTTTATTATTGCTTTTTTTCTACAGTTCATTTATTTCGTTTATTTTTGACATAATAAAAATAGTAGCATTTAAAAAAAATTGAAATAAAAACAAACATTAACAAATTTGTTTGTAACAATTTCTAAGCTTTTTATGTACAACGCTTTTCTAACATATAAAGTAAAAAAACTCAAATGCAGATAGTCGGTTGGAAATTGAGAAAATTAGGATTTACATTTATAACACCCCTTTAAATAAGTTGCTTCAATAGGTTCCCTATATATAAAGGGTTGGGGGTAAAATTTAAGCCTCTACCACTACTATCTTTCCGCGCTATAAGAAATCTTTCTATTTTCACCTTTCCTACTTGGTTTTACTATACAAAATAAACTTTTTGGATCTTTTCATCAAACTGTCAGATACATAAGTACATATGTTGTTTTTGTATTACTTTGATGTCCTAGCGAGTGTCAGTGTATGTAATATATGTGTGTGTGTGTGTCGGATGTACTTTGTCAACTCTTTTTCTCTTTTATTATAAAACATTTTCTTTTTTATATAAAACTATTGGAAAAAAATAAACAAAACAAAAGAAATAAAATAAAAATAACAAAATGTACTCAACAGAATATAAAAACAAGTATGATACCCTACACCACTTATGTGTAGGTTTAGAATGTGTACTATTTTTGTTACAAAATCATTTATTTAATCTTATTTGCGAAATATTAAAACAATTTATGTATAAAAAACAAAGAGGATTTTCAAGGGGACAAGTGTGTATAAAGGACTTTTCATTTTAATGCTAGGACGAACTTTGCTTGGGGATTAAGGTCAAATGAAGCTAGATCTTTATCTTATATATTGCAAGCTGCTTCATGGGCAGTCTGAGCCTATTGTATATAAGATTATTATTTTTATCCGTTACAAACCCCAGAACAAACGCTTAATAACCTCCCCACTATAGTACTATAGGGTGTAATGATAAAAAAGAGATAAAAACAAAACTCAGCTTTTATACAATGTATAGATTTTTCTCTTAATTAACATTGATTGTATAATTGTAAAAATGAATACAAAGTGAAAGGGAGGTGAGCAAATTAAATACTAGTGCTGGTGAATATATGCAGGTATAAGTTACATATACAATATTTGTAAATACGAGGTATGTTTGACAATTCAGATTTGCATAGAGTAGTAAAAGTTATGCGTACTTATATCAAATCATTGATAATTTCTTCCTTCTTTAATTTGTTAGATACAAATTTTGTCTTGATTATTCAATTGTTATAAACCAGCCGCGGATTCTGCTCTAGTGTTTGTTTTTTTCACTTATTTTCTTTTTTCCTTTTTCCTCATTTTAATATTTTGTATGAAAAATATACGTTTTCTTAATTAATAAAATTAATAAAAAAAATATTAATAAAAAATGTAAATCACTTTCTTTGTTCAAATGTAATACTTTTTGTGAATATTTTGATTGATTCAATTATCTACTTCATTTATTTTTTTAAGAAAATTTTTAACTAAAGTGTTTTTCATTTTATGAAGACATTAATTAATCAAAACCGAAAATTTGTTATACACAATATAAAAATTAGAAAAAAAAAAGAAAAAAATAGTAAAAAAACAAAGATCCCTCGTATTTATTTGACTTTGTTTATGTGTGCTTTGGAATATCTATGTTCGTAAACTACAGATGAAAATAAAATGTTAAAAAATTCACTTGATTTCAATTTACTTTAATTAAAAACAAACTGCTGTACAAATATTCTTTTAGAAAATATTTTTCTAACCCCCTTCCATTATCTCAATTATTATTATTCTCTCTCTCTAACTATCTTTTATCAATTAAGAATGTTATTATAAATATATATTGCAAGTTTCGGTTGGATTCGAATATTTGAAATGTTGTAGTAACTTAAATATTAGTTTTACAATTTAATCTTTGTTAATCTGTCCTTCACATTTTTGTACAACCATCGCCTTCCAAAAAGTTGATAAGGCTCTCCTTCGAAATGTTTTTTGATGTGTGTATAACTTAAAAGTTTGGTACATATTACTAATTAAACATTTGCTCCTTAATATCACTTAGACGTTGTATGTAATTATATAAATCAGCAATATCATCTCTAGTATCCCTTAACGTACATAAATATTCTTGCAAAAACTAGGTAATAGCTTTAACTTACGTAATCACTTACATTTCAATGACAACTACTCGCCGTCTGTAATATTTTTCAGTGGTCTTATAATGATTTACATATAATCATACAGCGAACTTACGAACAAGAAGTTCGTGTTCAGTGTGACCGTGTTTTGTTTGTTTTTAAAACTAAACAACTTTTTAACTCTTTATGTGTAAGTACTTATTTAAGCAGTGATTCGTAGACGATCGAGATGTTAATAAAGAAGTAGTAAAAACTCATTATTTTATTTAACATCTTTTTCTTTTGTTCGTTAAATGAAAGAATTAATGAAAAAATTTTATATGTATTTGTTCAATTTACAATAGATGAGTCATAAAAATTTTTGAAATAGAAACAAATCAATAATAAAGTTTGAAAGTATAGTCAGGCGTGACCGACCATATGATACCCTACACTAGTTATGAATATAAAATGTGATTTATTCTTTATAATAATTTATTGTTGCGATACATTTAAGCAATTTATGGATGGAAATCTAATTGTGTTAAAGAGGCTTTATATGAGGGCTAGGGGCAAATATGAACCAAGCCCGATAAAGTTTTGTGAATATATTTATATAATATTTATTTCTGCTGAATTTTAGCGCGATATTTGTGTTTATAAGATAATTTTTAACATTCAAGTAAACTTCTAAAGGGGACTTTGTATGGGAGCTAGTGTCAAATGAGTCCCGATCTTTATGAAATTTGGCAAGGTCATCAAGGCTTGTATAAAACTTAGTTGTGCCGCTATTTATCGATATACAAGTATATTTAACATAATTATGAGCTCAGAAGCCCTTTTTCCGGGGGTTCTATTGTATGGGGGCTAGGTAAAATAATATACCGATTTCATTCATTTTTAATAGGTTTCATCCTTGGACCAAAAATTATCTTATCTTAAAAATTGCGTCCTGTACCTTGCGCACAAAGTTTTCATGGACAGCCAGATTGCCTGTCGGACGGACGGACATAATAGCTCGACTTGGAAAGCGACTCTAAGCCGATTGGTGTGCTTTAAGGTGGGTAAAGGACGAATACTTTCGTATGTTATAAATACCAGCACAAACCCAATATACCCTCCCCACTAAAGTGGTGTAGGGTATAAAAATTATGACATACTACGATAGAACAGTACAACACCAATTGTGAACCGGACAATTGTATGATGGATGATAAAACTACCATATACTAGGAGAATTTTTACAATTTCCGGTCTTAGATTCGTATGTGTCTGATAATTAAGTTTATTTTTTTTAAGGATAATTAACACAGAAGTATATATTGCGTAATGTCAGCGAAAACGAACTTTCTTAAAACATCACAATGTGCATTAATTTTTCTGACCTTATTTGACAACATGTCACTATTGAAAAATGGTCCTAGTGTAGTATTAAAGCATTACTTTCAATATTGTACCTGGAGAGGCAAATCCACCAAATGTTTAAAACAATGCAAAACTTTCATTGAAGAGAAGATATTAAAATGCACGTTCATTTACAAATGGGCAGTTGGGTAAGTGCTTACTACGATCGCCTGTAAATAGGAAGTTATGTAAATAGTTTTGCTTTAGAGTGGCCATTAGTTTTTACTAAAATAATATACTTTTTTATCATTTGTGTTAAAAACTAAGTTCGTTTTTTGCGTAAAAATAGATTAATGCTCAATTAATAAACCTCCATACTTAACTATATATTCCATATTTTAAAGTTAATCATTCAATATGTTTTAAAATCATCTTCGATTCAAAATTAAACACTATTATCTATTACAAGTTTTGCTGTAGTTGAACATACTTATTGTATTTATTGATAAAAATTCATCTGGTTATAGGATATATATATGAAATATATCCTGTATTAAATTTCGTTCTTTAAATTTTAGAAAAAAGTAAATGTATAGAAAACTAGACAATATATACATACTTCAAATCAAAAGACAAATTTGTCTTCTTAAAATATTATGGTGTTGTGCATTAATATCTCAAAATCATGATTGTACATGGGTAGATTGAAAGATTTCATAAAGATTTTGTTCATCTGGTGTTGTTTTATATAAATAAATTATATGTAAAAACATATTTTAATTTAATAAGCAAACAAATCAAGGACAATGAAGTAGAAAATGTATATAAAATAGTTTAGAAATAAAATACAGGTAATATAAACACACACAAGAAAAAAATGCAAGTTTCTTATAGTTAGTATTTAGTAAACACTTGTATATACTTTTATAGGTACAATCTATACCTATTTAATTTTATTAAAAACATTACCAAACTTACCAGTATAAATTTATTTATTAAAAAATTTTTACAAGTAGCAAGACAAATTCTTATATTAAACAATGTTTATACAAAAATGTCTAAACAGTAAAATAATAAATAAAATAAAACTATAAACTTAAATTAGAAAAAAAATTAAAACAAAAAAACATAACTTTTTCTAACAAGAACAATAATATCCTGGAAAAGGCAACATCAGAAATCAACAAATAAATTTTTATGTAAATGTTTCACAGGACAATAAATAGAAATTGAATAAAATACATATTGTACATTAACATATAAATAAAAGCAAGAAATCAAAAGAAAAAAAAAGAAAATAAATTGAAAATAATAGTAAAGTAAAAATAAATTGACAAAACCATTCTTCTCTGGTGGTCAGTGATATAAATTGATAATTGAATGTTTTCAATATACATACATACCCCTCTCCTCATTCTCTCTCACTCTCTCTGACTGTCAACAGTTTCTTTTTTTTTGTCTAGTCATTTGTAGATGTCAGTTTAACAAATTTTTCTATAAAAGGAAAATCATGTTTTTAGAAGAAAAAGAAAATATAGTATGTATCGTTTGTTTTATTTTTACGAACATGAAACTTTTGTAGTTTTTTTTCTTTTTCTTATACAAATTAAAATGCACAATAATATAAATTTAGAATTCGGTGAATGGATACATTGTTAATTTTGTTCGAAATTCGACATAATAGCTGCACAATAGATCTTTTGTCATTATTTTGATAGGCTTTCTCCTAAACTATTTCTTATCTTAATAAATGACCTTATATGTCAAACTTCCAACTCTATCTACTCTTTTGCCGATAGCAGCAATATCTGCCATTCCTAGATAGAGTTGGAAGTTTGACATATAAGGTCATTTATTAAGATAAGAAATAGTTTAGGAGAAAGCCTATCAAAATAATGACAAAAGATCTATTGTGCAGCTATTATGTCGAATTTTTAACAAAATTAAATATAGGCCAAGCCCTCTAGAGATTGGGGCAATAAGACGCAATATGAATGAGTCGCTTAATCACGACTTGATAAAAATGAATTGGGTCGTGTAAACAATGTTGTTTTTTAACACATAAACGTATAGCAGATAATGTTAGTCCATCTATGTCCGATGGACTAAACACATTTTGCAACTGTCGAAAGAAGCATTCAAGTGTCTCGGGTTTTTGAAACGATGTAAAACATACTGCACTCCATCGATCGGATACACCACTTATATCCGACCGAAAATGGAATACAACTCCTATGTATGGGCCGGACCTTCGAAGTCTATTTGGGAGCTACTCGACCGCGTACAATAGAGGGCGAAGTAACTTATCGTTGACGGTAGGGTATCCCACTCTATTGATTGGAGCATCGTCTTAATGTGGGGTGCATTTCACTGCTCCATTGATACTATAATGGAATGAATTCCTCTGAAATTAGGGAACATTTTTCCCATACCCCTATAGTTTTACGTAGCACACGACTGTCTTCAGGAACACAGCAATTTGTGGTCGATTGGCCGCACAACACATTACAGGGAAAATTCATTCTTCAGCCGCACTGATCGTATGTGAAATAAACTTTCTGCATCTCTATCCTCCCCCCACAACCTATTTTCCTAGTTCCAGTTCAATGCACTGCATGAGTAGGGGTCATCCCCTAAGTGCTGGTCCAAGAAAAAAACATGGTAATGACCTGTACTTATTTAACAATTTACTTATCAGTGATTACTACATATCGTCAGCTTTGCTTAGAATGAGTATAGTAATAACTTACAAGTAATGAATTATATATGTACTTACTTTTTAGCCTTGACATATTGTTTTCGAGCTTTGTTTTTACACAAACACTTCTAATTAACGCAGTAGGCGCAAACTCGTGCACATTTTTTCCAGAAACTACCCAGCAAAAACTGGGTAATGGCTATCAATTGTAATTACTTACCTATCAACATACTTTTCAATGACAACTACATATGGTCTGAAATTGACAGAAGTAGTCTAATAGGGCCTTACTAATAATGTGTTATATAAATACATTCTAATTTATTAGTCATCTTGTCAGTGAAGATACAGATGCTGTATACGTTTATTCATGTGATTTACATTGACTACTTTTCTTAATTACTTCATCATTCTAATCATTTGTGGTAAGTACTTGCCTCCAATGAAATCACCGTGTTAAAGTAATGACTTAAAATGCTATTGTGTAAGTAAATTTTAGCATTTTAACTCCTTACATGGTAATGAAAGTTTTAACTGGGTAATTCTTATCTATTTATAAGCTAGCGGAGGTAACTACATAAAGTAAGTGAAAGTTTTAAGTGGGTAATTCTTATCTATTTATAAGCTAGCGGAGGTAACTACTTAAAGTAAGTTTGAACCGCTTACTTTTCAATTTAAGTTTAAGATATTTTTGGCAAAAATAAAATCACTATAGCATTTCCGAATAATGGTTTTGAATCGAAAACATCAGAAAAAAAGGGTTCCTTAATAATAGAGCTAAGATGTGGTTTTCGGACTATATCAGGCGAATTCGTTAATAACTGTATGTATGTATTTAAAATGCTAACTTTTGTGATCACTTAAGATTTCTAATGTTCTCAATTATACCAAAATTAGCACTAACATACGAAGTGGGCGTGGGTATGATATTTTGGTGAGGTTGTTCTAATTCTTGATATTATTTCTAAAAATCTATGTTTGTCGTACCAGAATGTTCTTAATATGACACTGTGTAGCGATTAAAAAAAACCTGCAGTCTTTTCTAAATGGGTCGCGACTTTGTCCGTGACTTTCCTTATAATGTCCTTTAAGTCACGGACAAGAAATACTAAGAAAAATATTATAATTTAGACCAAAAAGATTTAAATTACGACCTATTTAGAAAATACTACAGATTTTTTTAATCGCTTACCAAAATAATGTAAGAAATTCTGAAATATCTGCGGAATATTTTTAGCATTTGTCTGTAAAGGCAAAAATTAGGCGAATTATAACAACTACTTCAAAGCGAAAATACTTTACACTTACTTTTCAATGAACTCTACATACCGACTGAATTACTTTTAAATACCCTTATAATTACTTACTTCTAATCAGATACGTAAGTAATCTGTTTTGATTTTGAACATCAGGCAACACAACTGCCTGTTTTGTAAGTATTTATTTAAGTAGTTGTTTGAAAGCATGCGAAGAAGTAGATAAAAGCGGATAAAGCAAAGCGAAAATACTTTACACTTACATCTCAATAACTACTACATACCATCTGCTATACTTTTAAATACTATTGTAATTATTTACTTATAATGCGATACGTTAGTACTTTGTTTTGAATTTTAAACAACTTTTTTGATTTAAAAACAGTACAACTTTTATTTGTAACTACTGCCTTATTTGTAACTACTAATTTAAGTAGTTATTTGAAAGCGTGCGTGGTAAACACTTACCTTCAAAGTCATGACCGTGTTATTCTATTGCTAATGAGAAAATGGAGAAAGCAAACCTTTATGCTTACCTTAATACCTTAATAAAATCAACAACTAATATTTTTTATTTTAAATAAATTTGTTTTTTGTTTCTTTTATTTATTTAAATTATTTCAAGATAAATTTTTCACATCATAATTTGTTGTTTTATTATTATTACTCTTATATAATAATAATACTATACACTATTATATATTTATTTTTGTAAATGGTTTGGAGATGTTATTAAAACTATTTTTTTTTATTTATGTCACTTTTATTCATGTATTTTAAATATTTCAAATATTTTGTTTGTTTTTTTTATTACCATTTTATTTATTTATTATTATTTTTTTAAATTTATAAACTATACACATTTAAAAACTACTTTATTTAAATTTCTCTGGGGGTTTGTTTTCTTAAATTTTCTTTTTTATTTATTTTTGTAATTTGTTTAGATTTTATATTTGAAATTGTATTTTATCTTAAATTGTTAAATTACTACTGTTTGGTTTTTCTGTTGGGTTTTGCAAGTGTAAAGGTTGTTTTTATTTTATTTAAAAATAAAAATTGTTTAAAATAATTTTTGGTTTTGAAACTTATAATTTTCTAATATTTACAATTAAATTATTATTATTTTTTTTTTTTTTAAGAAAATATTTCTAAAAATTTAATTTATTTTAGTGGTTTATTTAAAGGTTTTTATTAAAATATAATAAGATTTTTACAAATAACGATAGTTTTTTTAATAATTTTTTTAATACTTTTTTACTTATCTGTTTAAGATTTAATTATTGTTTCAAGTTTTTCTTTTTTTACTTATTTTACTAGATTTTTTTTATTTTTTATGATAAAATCTTTTATTTACAGGCTATTTTTTTTTAATTTTAAATGTTTTTTTGTTTATAATTCTTTGATTGTTTATATTTTAAACAATTTTTTGTCACTTTTTAAAATTATAACATCTTTTTGGCATTTTTTTATTTTAGTTGATTAATACTTTTTGTTTTAGCAATTTAATTTCTTACTTAAAAAATATTAACAGTTTATGAATAGAAAGTTTCAAATCGATTTTTGTTAATTATTTCCTTAAAGGTCCTTTACACAATATGTATTACTCCGTTTTGTCCTTTACATCTATTTAGTTGCTGGAAGTAAAAACATATGAAATTTGTTTAATAAGTGTATAAGACTATTTATTAAAGGTTTTTATATGCTTGTGTTTCTTATATTGACCCTCTTTTGTATTGTCTTGCGGATTGAATACTCTTTTGCGGATGAAATACTCTTCAAAGTCTTTGTGAAAAGAAAATTTAAACAAATTTTTTTTAACCTCTGTAGTTTTTCTTCTACGTTTAAAGAATCTGTTGCATGCAGCAAATGTCTAAGCTTTAAAATAAGTACTTACATATATGGTTACATGTAAGACATTATTATACTACTTAAAGGTAATGCAAAAATTTATTATGTATTAATTAAAGATTAGTAATAGTTGAGTAAGTTCAGGTTATTGTTGACATGTTATCCACCTAACTACATAATGACTATAAATTGTAAATACTTACCTAACAACATACTTTTCAATAACTAATACATATCGCCTAGATTACATAGAAGTAGTCTAATAAAGACTTACCAATATTGTATCATATAAATACTTTATAATTTATTAGTCCTCTTGTCTGTGAAGCTAAAGAAACTATATTAGACGTTTTCATGCAACTTATTTTTCTAATTACTTGTAAGCGTTTGTGGGAAATAGTGGCCAACAATAACATCACCCTTTTTAAAATAATGATTTAATGCTATTAAGTAAGCAAATTTTATCATTTAATAGTTTCTGCTGGCTTTGTGCATATTTTAAAATGATATTTTTTAACAAATTAATAATACTCTCTTTTGAAACTAAGGATTTTATTTTTTATTCAAAATTAATTAAAGTTGTAAAGAACCCTTTTTTTGTTATAGCCGTAACATAACAACCCTTCAGATAATTTTGTTAGATTAATTGAAGCCACAAAATTTAATTTTAAAACACTTTATTATAAGCCAGTTTTTAAAATAAATTAAAATGTTTTAATTTTAATAGATTTTGTACAGTTTTTTTCCAAAAATTTCTAAAAGTTTAAAGTTAAGACTTATTTATTATTGTAGGTTTTCCAAAGTAAAAGTTTTAATTTTTTGTTTTGTTGTTGCTTCTAATTTATTTAAGCCTGAATGCTTAAGAGCAATAAAGAATTTGCCAAACAACTAAACCAAATAAAAACCACAACAAAATAATTAAACAAAAACTTAGAACTACAAGATAAGTATCCAGAAATACTTATATTGACCCTTTTTTTTTGTTTTGTTATTGTCTCAAATGTCCTGCCGAGCAAAAGGAAACTATGAAAAAAACATTTACTCTAACAAATGCTTATTAAATCTTGAGTTTATATGCTTTTACTATGAAGATAAACTGAAAAGTTATTGTAAAAAAAAATAAAATTTTTGATAATGAAATTTTCTGTCAGAAATCGATTCTGCATTATTATTATAGTCGTTTCCCACACAAATTGGATCTTCCCTTCGAACCCGATCCGAGTCATATTCGTCCAAATATTGTCAATCCAGCGACAGGTGTATCAAACGAAATACAGTTTGCTTTACCATTTTAAGATAAAAGTAACTTTCCAGTCTACCCCTGACCTCTTAACATTTACTGTTGTTGTCGTCTATGTTCATCAACTTTATCGAAAAATCACCATCTTTATTTAGGTTATTTTTGTTGCCATTTCTTCTATATACATACATATATATATTTTTTTGATTGTTTTTTTCTGGGGTATATAAAAGTTTACAACAAGAACTACAACAAATCTGTAATGACTTTATAAACACATTAACCCAGTATTTTGTTGTAGACCCCTTTTATTGCTCATACTCACCAGTGTCTTCTAACACTCATACTCATTTACAATTACTTGAAGTAATACAACAACAATTTTGTGTTGAACATACAACCCACAATCATTGTAACAAATCTTAAGAGAATTTACAGTTTAATAAACTTGTTTTTATTTCACTCCGACTCCTTATACTTCTCATCCTTTTATATTTATTTTTTCCCACTAACAGAAATGATGGGGGGGTATAATAAGTTTGTCTTTACGTTTGCAGCACATCGATATATTTGTCATTGATATTACAAAAATATATATAAAAACTGCTACCGTATTAAATTCTAAAACGATCTAGCCATGTCCATCAGTGTGATTTTTATTTAAATTGTGAAATATTGCTCACCTAGTCTCCTGCAAATGTTTTAATTAATATCGATATTAGATTTAGCTCTGGTTAAAAATTGCGAAAATATAGATCCATAAAGATCGATCATTCGTCATTATTTCTCAACTTCTGACACATACTTTCATGATGGGTATTTTAGATTCGTTATAGCCGAACTTTAATTTCTTTCCAGTGGTTTTATTATTTTTATTTTCCGGAGAATATTTTGTTCGTTGTATGTGTGTTTTTCTTACATTATAGAGTGAGTGAGTGAGGGGTGAAATAAAAAAGGACCAAGTTGTTTGATTGTCTAATGAGTATAAGAAGACAAGGATTGTTGTTTAATGTGGGTGAGTTGGATGCTTAGTTGTTCAGTTTTTAGTGTGTGTTGGTAGAAGAGAGTATTAAACCTTTATTAAATTTGACATCATTTTTTCGATTGTTTTATAGAATTTTTTTTATGTTCTCGTGTTTAGCGAAACACACACACTGAAAAAACACGTGAATGAAATATATGAATTTTTGGAAACCTTATAAATAGATAGCGTTGTCCATCGAAGTAACCCGTCTGTCTATATGTATCCCCCCTTTGGTCTTGTTACCTTGGTGAAATCTCCACCTTGGTGTGATTGCAATCCCGAGGTAAAGAGGGGCTACCAATACCTCTAGTCTGCCTGGACTATAAACTGGTGATGTCGCCTTAGAATGATTTGGCATTGGGTCTAGCCACAGCACCAGATAATGTGGTATTACGGGAGGCCAGGACCTGTTCTGGCTGGTCAGTTTGTTGAGTGTCCTTCGGGATCCACGTTGTGACTGAACCGGTGTAGAGAGTTTTTCCGGGGAATTGTCAGGTTAGCGTTCAATGCTTGCCTGTAATCCCGTAGAGTGCTCTTCATGATCATGGAAATCATTGGGTTCAGTTGTCTTTGGAAATTCCTACATTTTTTGCACATAGATCCATTTTGTTGAGTATTTCGTGCTCTACATATGTCTCTCGGTACTGTTTTCGAAAAAAACGGGGTCATCTCAGTAGTGTCGTTGCACGGGCTTAGAGAGGTTAAAGAATGCATTGGAATGAGTCACTATATGATGGGGATTGCATTTTAAATAATTCAATCTTTCATTGCATCATAAGGGTCTTTATCTTCCGGTAAATCCGAAAGATTGATTTCACCAGATATTGGGGTTATCCTATTGGCTTTAGACTAGTTATTACTTTTTCCATGTCGGAGTGTGCATTGGGCTTGAGCTCATGCTGCCTGTCATTCCGCAATGGGGCTACTATGAGATTTGATAGGCTCATCAATCTACAAAAATCGCCACCTGAGATTTTCATTGAAGGATTCAGGGAACGTAGAACTTTCTCAAGTCTATCCAGTAGATGAAAAAGACCAATGTGAAATAAAGTCGTCAAGGCAGGTGTTCACGTAAAGCACTCCACATCGATATGTATCAAATCTTCATTATTTCTAGCAAACATTAAAGACAAAATCGGGCCCACTAATTAACTGAGTAGCTAACTAACTGACTAAAGTCGGGCTATAATTTTATCTGTAAATTTTACTATGGCTTGCCCGTAATAGATAAACTTAATACAAAACTTCCCAAGTGGTCGTGACGAGAGTTCCTGCTAAGTTAATTTTTTTTTTAAATTCGAGGTTACATCCTTTACGGGTACTTATTTAATTAAGTGGGCGTAATAACAGGGGTTTGATTAAAATTATGATTTCTTTTTATAATAACTTTTCTAAAAAAAATTATTAAAAAAGAAATATATTCATAAAATATTTTTGTTAAATTGTCCATTTTTTCAATTTTTCTTTCAATGTATTTTTTTGCTACCCTCTCTTCTCTAACTCCCCAACATCATGTCCATGGCTTATAGTCTTATTATATCTGTTGATGTTTTCTCTACTTTGTTTTATTTTAGTTACAACGAACATGATATTGCTTAATTAAGGATTTGAATTTGACACATTCTTTTTTTCGTGTGCTTCTTTTTCTCTGACATGATTCTTAAAATATCCCAAATAACAATAAGTATCTACTAAAAAGAACAAAAATTAAAATGAAGTAAATAACCCAAATAAAATATATATAAAATTTCTACATTTTTTCCCGCATAACTCTTGTTGGAATAAACTGATTTTTTTCTATATATATTTTTTTTTTTTGTTTTTTTTTACCCTCAATAAAGTATTTAAAAATTAACAACTACCATTTGTCTTAGGATCTAAAACCAACTTAACACCCACACACTAAAACAATTAAGTAACATGAAAAAGATTTAAAGAAGAGTATGATGTCCTTAAAAATGCTTACAGAGGGGAAGATGGGTTTTAATTTAGATTGTATAGAGCTGGTTGCTTATATAAATTAAACAGGATAAATGTCAATGAAATTAAGATGGTAACAACAAAATGCTTGAACGCCTTTCATTTTTGTCTATATAAGAGTTTCTCATCCCTTTTAATGAAGAATTTTGAATGACTGGTTTCTTTATTTTAGTTCTACATCCTGTATTTAACACTATATGCCTTGTTTAGACTTATACCAACAATTTTTTTTGTCAGGGACTTAAAACATTTTTTGTCATACAAACACTTCAATTATAAACATTATAACAAAGCAAAAATTTCGAAAATGTAAAGGATGATAAGAGATTGTGAATGAGTTTCTTTAGCCATGAGTAGGTCTTTTGGTCAAGTAGTCTTGCAGTAAAAGAATATAAGAACAGATTCACCACAAGAAAACGAATTAATTGTAAGTTATATGAATGAGAGATGTTGAGAATGATAAAGAGAAAGTAAGTACTATACAACAATTCGAAGGTGGTTCGATAAGTTTAAAAATTTTGATATTCTTTAAATACTTTGACTTAATAATGAACAAACTTTATCATATTTATTTAATTCACTTTCTACTTGGTAACGTTGTGCTATCAATCAGAATCATCTTCTGAGTCTATTTATATGTGTCCGTCTATCTTTCCGTCCGTCCGGCTGTCTGTTTTTCTATGTAAAGCTTGTGCGATGCCACTGGTTGCAAATACAATTCCTTTGACCCAAGGACGATAGCTGTTGAAATCGATCCATTATTATGCTTAGTCACCATACAACCGTACTTCCCGAATAGGGCGGGCTTTCGTCCACATAATTGTGTTAATTGTTCCATTATGTCAACAAAAGCAAATATACTTTTTAAGAAACCTTTGAATAAAAAAAATCGTTTTTATAGAAAATTTTTGATAAAAATTTCCCTTATATTAGAAATTTTTTAAATGTTGTTTTTACAGAATTTTTGATTAAGTTTTTCTTTTTAGAGTACAATTTTATTAAACGTTGTTTTACATTTGATTATAAAATTTTATTACAATTATTCATTTTATAGCAAATTTTTTTATAAAAATTTTCCTTAAACATTTTTTTTCCTTTAATAGAAAATTTCTATTTTGAATAGAACATTTTTAATAAAAATTTCCTTTGTTTAGAAAATTTTCGATAACAAGTTCATTTTTAAAGAAACCTTTTGGTATAAATTTCCTATTTAGAGAAAATTTTTGAACTTTTGATTGAAAAATTCTGGTAAAATTTTCCTTTATATAGCAAATTTTTTTTATAAAAATGTCCTTTTAAATGAAAGTGTTCTTTTTTTTACTGAATTTTTGATAAAATTTTTCTCCTTGCAAAACATTTTTAATAAAAGTTTCTTAAATTTAATTTAAATAAATCTTTTTCAAACTTTTGTTCGTGATAAGTAAATATCCTCTCTATGTGAATGATACGGAGTCTTTAATAACCAGTTTAAAATTTCTCAGATATCCCTTATAATTGTTGAATTTATATCGCTTTTATTGTTGTTGTTTTTATATATTCTTTTGCAATATTTTTCACTTTTATTTCATTTGTTGGTTTTTGTAATTGAACAATTGTCAAGTGTGGTTTTTACTTAATACGAAATCCTTCTTGTAATTGTACACTGTCATTAACAAATATCCCTACAGTTCTTGAAATTAGTTCCAAATAAACAATAGTTAAACAATTCTATTTATACCCTACATGCTGATGTTTGTAACGCACAAAAATTTTCACCCTATACCCGCCTGAGTCGATTTAGATATGTCCGTCTGTCTGTCCGTCTGTCTATCTGGCTGCCTGTCCTTTAATCAAACTACAGGTCGCAATTTTGAAGATAATTCAACGAAATTTGGCACATGATTTTATATTGTCCAAGGGACGAAGAATATGGTTAAGATCGGTACATTATTATTGAAAATCCTGTAATTATTATTGAAAATCCTGTAATCAAAATACAGGTCGCAATTATGGAGATAATTAAATTAAATTTGGCACATGATATTCTGTAGTACTGGAGACGAATTCTATTAAAAAAAGGTTAACATCGGTGAACCCGCCGAATAGGGCTTTAAGGTTCATAATTATGTTTAATACACCCGTATTTCGACAAAAAGCTGCAAAACTAAGTTCCATACTAGCCTTAATGACCCTGATAAATTTTATAATTATAAGGCCTCATTTGACCCTAGCCCTATAGAAAGCTCCCTTCAAAATTTGGGAGCAATAAACAATAAATAACAATTAATATCGGCAAAAGCAACATATAAAATGTGGGTCGTAATTAGACATGCCTAGCGGGACTGGTTTTTAAAAGTTTTGAGATTCGGCAAATTAGAATCTTGGGGTAATGAGATTTTTTTGGTTTTAGTAGTTATCGATTGTGTTGGCGAATTTTAATGCAAAAGGTAAAGTGATTATTTATTAAATTTAAGTTCTCGTCAGTGCATGACTCAAGCCCAAGATGAATTGCAACCTTTAAAGCAGCAGGGACTTTTTCTTTCACAGACTGAAACACACATAAGCAAGTGGGCAGTAATATATAAATTCTCAATTATTTGTACATAAATGGGATTATTAAGGTCATGAATTTGTCCTATAAAAGATAGACCGTATTGTTTTTTTTTCTTTGATTTTATTTTTCATTCTCATTTGTAACCAAGTTTTATCAATTTTTTTTTCGTTTGCTTTCTTATGGTATAGAGTATGGTTTTTTTTTGTATTAATAGTGGAAATTACTTGTTAATTGTTGTATGAGAGTTTTATGTTTTTTTTTATTTTTAAATCCTTCTTTCGTTATTTGTGTCTCTTAAGACTACTGGCTGCAATTGTGTGAGTGTTGTTATAAAGCTTAATGCGGTGAATTGTATTTATGGGTCATTTGCAATTAAATACGATTTAATTGGAAAAAGTGTATTATCCTTATTATTTTGTTGACTTTAAATTGTAAAAGGGAAGCTTAAGATAAAGTAAACTGAATCTGAGAAAATTCTTTATTTTTATTTTTATTCAAACTTCATTGCACAATTGCAATTAAAAAGTTTTATTAACCAACAAGTTTAACAGTAATTTCTTACCTTCCTTAGCATGATTAACAAACTTTAGTGACATAATAATTTTTTACTTTATTTTAACTTACATTTTATAGTTTTCTATAAAAAAAATATGAAATTTATAAAAATTAGTGGTAAATACCACAGCATGCCAGTATATTAAAAACAGTTATAAACATAGAACAAAATTTTCTACAAGTTTTTAATATTTATTATTTATAATTTTTAATACTTCAACTCTAAAATACAAACACCACTTTCCTTCTTTCCTTCCACTCACACACATTCATTTAACTCTCTTAAGTTTTTCCCAGCAGAGAAAATTAAGAAAAACTTCTTTGCAAACTATTTGCTTGTTGTCATAATAAACTTCAAATGAAGGCTACAGCACACCTTTTAACAGAAACTCCAAAGGGGAAAATAGAAAAAAAAAAAACATTCTTATAAAAACTTCTGGTTACTGTTCCTCGTCCTATAAAAATAAATATTTTTCTTTGCTTATGGTTTTTTTTTACTCTTTTCATATTTTTATTTAATTTTTGTAGTTTTTTTTTCATTTTTAAAAGCAACAACAAATGACTCTATTTCTTGATTTATACTTTGGTCATTAAAGAAAAAAGTTTTTTTAAGTTTTCATATATTTTTTTCTTTAAGAGAAAGTAATCTTTGGTTGTTGCTGTTGTTGTTACAATACTAAAGAACAAACTTACTTTTTAAAAATAACAACTGCAAGATAAAATAGTAAAAAAAAACATTTGTGGAGAAAAAATAATGCACTTTTTGTTAAAATAATAACAAAGTTTTTTTTAAAGAATCATATAATCAATTTATTTTTGTTATTTCTTCTTTTATCAAGAAGAAAATGAAAAAATCGTAAAAAAAGTAATTTTAAAACTTAAAAAAATAAAAAAACTCTGGTCATAGAAAAACTAGAGCAAATGCTCAATATATTGACAATTTATGAAAACAATTTTATTTCTCTGGTAGGTCACCAACAAATGGTCAATGTACAGAGAAAAGAGGACAGTTTCACAAACACCATCTTCCTCACAAATATTCATAATAGCTTCTTATAGTTATTATTTTCATTAAAAATAAAATTTGTTTATAGAAAAGAAAATTGAAAAACATTTTCGAATATATTCCGTAGAATTTTTCAAAATTCTTCTACAGAAGAAAATTATTAAAAAAATTCAAATATAAAAGAAAATTGATCAAAAATTTTCCATTTGAAAGAAAAATTATCGAAAATTTTCTATAGAAAAGAAAATGTATCGAACATTTTTTGTAGAAAAGAAAAGTTATTGAAATTCTTCTACAGAGGGAAAAAATTTTGAAATTCTTCTATAGTTAGTTAGTTTGAAAGGAGGATGTACATATGTATGATGTACATACATACATCAAATCCGAAGAAATACACCTAGGACTCTCGGGCCTGTTGTGAGCTCAGGTGGAAATCGAACCCACGACCACCGATCTGCTAGACTAGATCACTAACCACTAACCTTCTATTGAAGAAAATTTTTTCAAATCAAAGAAAAGTTATTGAATTTTTCTACAGAGGGAAAATTCTTCTCGAAAATGATTTTGAAATTCTTCTATAGTAAGTTAGTTTGAAAGGAGGATTTACATATATACATCAAATCCGAAGAAATACACCTAGGACTCTATCGGGCCTGTTGTGAGCTCATGTGGGAATCGAACCCACGACCACCGATCTGCTAGACTAGATTACTAATCACTAACCTTCTATTGAAGAAAATGTATCGAAAAATTTTTTAAATCAAAGAAAAGTTATTGAATTTTTCTACAGAGGGAAAATTCTTCTCAAAAATTTTCTATATAACAGTAAATTTATCGAAAATCTATATAAATAAAAAAAATAAATTAAAAATAAATATACAAAAATTGTTTCAATAACATCCATTGGCGAGTATATACATACGTGCGACAATACTAAGCAATGTTGACAACGCCACATATGTATATACTTAACAACGGATGTTATTAAAAATTTTGGTATCGATTTGAAACCAGGCGTGTTTATATTATTTTCCCTCTGTGTATGTTTAACTTTTATAGAATACTAAACGACTAAGTCGATTGCCTAGAAATGTTTAAAATATCTTTATGTATATCTGGAAGGAGTTATAGGCTACTTTTTATTTTGAAATTTCAAGCTATACCCAGTATGTTGTGCTACCCTTTAAATTTTTTTAAATACAATTTTTTTAAATTTTTATAAATATAAAAATATACTGAAATTTTTTCAAAAATTTTCTATAAAAAAGTGATATAGAAAAAATTTTTGAAAAATTTTCTATTGATCAAAAATTTTCTATAAATAAAAAATTTCTATAACGAAATTTTCTATAAAAAGAATATTTGAGGAAGCATCTATAAATTTTTTCTATAAAGAGAAAGATTTTTATACAAAAATTTTTCTCTCGAATTACGTTTGATTTAAAATTTTAAATAACGAATTGTTTATGGTCCTCAACTTACCTTTTTCTTTTATTCGAAGAAAACTTATACAAAATCATAATTGTATTTGTATTTGTGTTTTTTTTTTCATCAGCCCTTTATTGAAATGGTGCATAGTGCTGTTGTCTCTGTAGCAGGGTTTGTCACCATAAACCAAACTTACGCGATTGAATCTGGGGTTTGACACTTAAAATTGATGTTGTTCTTGACGGTGAAGAAGTCGAGCAGGGTAAAGAGGGCGGTGATGACGACGTTAATGCTGTCAAGTGTGGCTGGTATCTATGCTGGGGCTGCTGCTTATAATGTACCACACATTCATTTTCCATGGAAGTTTGACTATCACCCATAGTATCCTGATAGTCCACTGTTTGTATTTGAGTCAAATTTAAAAGCTCCATGGGCAGGAGTTCTGACTGCATGGCCTGGGAAAATTGTCCAGAATCTGGTGTCATTTCGATATAAAACGATTCATCATCTAAAATGGCCGAGGATGAGGCTGAAGCTGTTGAGGTGGTGGTTGTAGAGGACTGGGATAGGGATCTAGAATTGTTTAGGACTATAGAATGACTTAGAGATTGTGGCTTAAAATTGTTTGCAGATGTTTTAACAGTGGCAGGTTTTTCAGTGGCCGAAGTTTTTTGTAGTTCTCGTACATGTAAATTGTGCAGAGGAGAATTGTAGGGAGCTTCCAGGCGTGTGCTGTGATGCCATTTTTGCATACCCTCACTATAGCTTAAAAAGCTGTGAGAGTCATCGTCCAAAGTATGATTTTGCCGTTGATGGGGTCGTAAGTGATGGCTGGGAGAGTGGCGACGCCAGGGCATATCACAACGATAAACATGCATGAGTCCTAATAGTAAAACTAAAAAGAGGCCCGATGACACCAGTAGTATTAAACCCGGATGATTTTCTTTACTCTCTGCCCGACGCAAATCGGACCATTGTTCGGTTTTGGTAAGTTTTGCATGTGTTTCGGCCTGTTGATCCTGCAGAATTTGCTGTATCAATAACTCGTGTTCATGTTGAAAAGTATGCGGCTGTTGCAACAAGTTGGCTGCCTGCCGATTGTCCTGATTTTTGTTGTTGCCGTTGATGGGTGTATTCACAGTGCTGTGTTTTAGTGAATGCGTTTGAGTGCTAAGTACCGAGTCATCCTTCTCTAGCGTTGTGGAAAGGGGTTTTAATTCTTGATAGTGAGAGTTATCAAACTGTTTGGCATGCACCTCATTTTCCAAGGGCTCAGCTGCTGGGTTATATTGTTTAGCTTCATGTTGTTTCGTTATAATGGTCATTTTTTTCATAATCAAAGAAGGTTTTTTGGTTTTCATTTCATAATTAGGTTTTTGATTTTTTCCCAAATCATCTTGTCTTGCAGCAGGATCTTCTAGTTTAATGTCCTCTTGGCCTTTTTTATTATTTGATTTGTTTATATTGTGTTCTGTTTTTATATGTTTGTTTAGAGTTGTTTTTGTTGGTGTTGCTGCCATGACTGTAGCTGGTGTCCCGGTCGTTTGGCTTAATTCCAAATTGTGTTTATTTTTACTATCGCTTGCCATTGTATTGGTCTCTAAGTCATGTTGTGCTTTATAGTTGTTGTTGTAGTTGTTATCATCTTCCTGTTCAGCATTATGGTTGTTGTTTGGCAAGATAAGTTCATCGGCTGTAACCATAAGATTCTCTCCTTTGTGCATTAGTAGTGGTGTGCCGATTAAATGTCTGTCCTTAACTAGCAATTGTATGGGTTCATGTTTGTGTATAACTGTCGTGGTTTCTGATGCTGCTGTTGGAATTTCTGTTGTGGTTCTACTAACTATTGTCTGTTCCAATGTGTCTTCCATAGTTGGCGTTCTACCAAGCTCATTTTGTGTTTCTGTAGTAGTGGTAGTGGTAGTTGTTGTTACTGCCGAATTGCATTCTATAAAAATACCAAAGTATACAAATTTATTTAAATTTACATTTATTTGTAGTCAGTTCTAAGTGAAATTTATGAAAATGTCAGTCAGTCACTATCGTTTAGGCTGCTGTATGTTTGTCAGCTTTTTTTGTGTTTTCAAAACTCTTTTCATGTTGGTTGTAAATTGTGTTTTTTTAAATGGCTGTAAAGGATTTTTTATGATTATTATGAAAATAAATGTTTGCTTGTCCATATAGTATCTTCTCGTTTGCATTTTAAGATTAGATTTGTATAATGTGTTTTTTGGCCTGATAATGATACATAAACAGGGAGGAAGGGAGGTAGATAGAGTCACAATGACCCTTATAAAATTATATTTTATGTTTGAAATTAAAATACGAAAACATGATTCATAAACATTATTAGATATTTAATGAAACTTAGAAAAGATTTTTAAATTGGTTTGCTGAGAAGGGAGAAATTTGCTGAAATTATGAAAATTACATTTTATGTTGTGAAAAATTGTTGAGATTTTTTAGGTTTTAAATGCAGATTTGTGGTTATGGCAATTTTTCATAGTGATTCATTGCTAAATGGAAATATGCAAATAGAGTAATAAAATTCTTTAAGTATATTTTAGTAAATTGTTTATAACATCTTTATATTATCTCCTTTTCTTTCAGGTAAGCATTATGAATTGACTTTGGTATTCGTTTTAAATTGTGCTACTGTGACAGCGGAATTTCAGTTCAGGAACTACTACTCGTAAGTAAGGTGTTATATACTTTTTACTAAAGAATCAGATTAAAAACAATTTTTAAATCAAACTTGATTTAATAAAGACTATTTCGTATTTTGATTCATATAAAAAAGTTTTCAAAACTCAATGTATTTTAGAGACAAATTCGAATAGTTTTGATTTCAAATCATATTAAAGGCCTCATCGTTAGGTTAATATACACAATTTTGATGAATGCAAAGAAGACTTACCACAATCAACTTTCTAGTTTAACGATTAAAATATGATATGGTTTGGACTTGACAACATACCAGTATTTTGACAAGTACTTAAATATGGGTCGTTATTTAATTTTAAATTTGATAGGTTTTTCATAATAAAATACCTATCGACTCAGAATCACTTTTTGATTCGTATAAGACACGACCGGGGACACACGCAGATAAAAAACATGGTTGTGTTAACCATGTTCTAAGAGCAATATATTCACCCTTATCGCCAATCATTATTTGTTAAATTTATACAGCTATTCCGTACAAAATCAACTATTGTTCATAACAAGTTTATGATAGCAATTTTCCCTTCGACGGAAGTGGAAATTTCAAGGGAAAAAATTGTCACATCTATTGGCGAGAGGGGTGATAATGGTTAAAATTATGATTTCTCTGCACACAGAAAAAAACATGGTTGTGGTAACCATGTTCTAAGAGCAACATTTTGTGGTTTAAATTATGATTGTAGTCTAAATATATTATGGTTTTTGTAACAATTTTAAAATAACATATTATGATTAAATATAGTTGAAATATATTTATCATAAAATATTTTTACCATTATATTGTTTGTTATACATGACTATATTATGATCCAATGTGATCAAAATGTCGTTAAAAATGTGTATCAAAATCAAATTTCTATACAAATAATATGTGTAAGGTGTGTGGCTAAAGTTGTTTTGTTGTACCAGCAGACATAGAACAACATAACGTATAATGGTTAATTATAAGTTTAAATGGTTGTTAGTAACATAATATGTTTTCATCGTAACCATTATTTTGATATTGGAAAAAAAATCATTTTTCAACGAATCGTACTCAAATTTATAGTTGTCTTGAACATGAAAATGATTACAGTAACAACAATATTTTTGTAATAGAATTAAAATAACAATTATATATTTTTGATAACAATATATCGTTACAGTGAATATAGCTTAGATATAGTACTATGTTTTTCTTTCGAAAGTAATGCTAATGATGTTTATTGTAAACGAAAATCTCTTTACCAATTTTTTTGAACAACGGTTCATAATTGACCGCACCTGCCATAAAAGTTTCCTTACTGAAAATTACTTCCAGAAAATCAGTAAAGCGTTCAATACTGGTAAAATACGAAAAAAAGCTATAACATTTGATATAAACAAGTTTTATGCAAAAGTATATTTTTCAAGAAAATCACATGAGGATCGGTTTATAATTGGCCCTATCATCCATTTGAGATCCTTTTTATCTTCATTACTGCATTAAAAATTTAAGTAAATTAAAATTTAGTCATTAAAATCGGTTAAATCACTTTTTTCAATCTTGGGAGAATCCGTCTATATTTGACCCTACACCGATAAAGTTTTCCGTATAACTTTAACACTTAAAAATAATTCTATAATAATTCTCTTTAAAATTCTTTGGTCATTTCTTTAAGTATGTCAACAGTTATTTTCTTTCAAAGTTTTTCGTTATTTTCGCAACTAAATTCAAGTGCATAAATAAATTTAAAATTTCTATATATATTTTTTTTAATAAATAAAATCATTTAATCTTCAGAACTGATATTTTGTTGTTGTTGTCGGTTTTAAATACTACTTACCATTGGAATTTGATTGCATACATTTAACATTGACATCCTTTTGTAAAGACTGTTGATAATATGGCATTACAATATCTGAGATATGAGCTGTTGGGCTGTGTTGTTGTTGTTGCTGCTGGTGGTGGTTTACAATGTTGTTGATTGCTGTAGTAGTTACAGTTGCGTTAGTAGTTGTAATATCAAATGTTTTTGCAATTTGATTGTTTTTATTATTTCCACTTGTACTGCTGGTGATGATAGTGGTGCTGCTGCTGGTAATGTTACTATTTGTTGTAGTTTCTATTAAATTCTTGTTGTTTTTATTTATAGTTTTAGATATTTGTAAATTTTTGTCATTGTAATTTGATGCTAAATCTTTATCTTTAACCAGAGTAGTAGAACTTGTTGTCTTGAACGTTTTTAATAATGCTGCAGTAGTACTTGTAGTTGTTTCTACTGCATGTTTCTCTTCTTTTAATGGTTTGTCGGTTGTTGGTTTTGTTGCTATTGTAGTAGTTTTATTGTTAGGAAAATTTGTTGTTATTTTTTGTGTAGAGAGATGCGAGTTAGTTGTTGTGGTGATGCTGTGGGTGGTTTGTGTAAATCCATTCAACTCTTTATTGGGTTTTTCTAAATTGGCTGTTAGTTCCGGGGAAAAAATTAATGCTTTTTCAGATATTCTTTTGTTTGTTGTTGTGGGCTCAAGTAGAGCTTTTATTGTTGTTGTCGTTACTACTGTGTCAGTTAGTTTTGTTTGCATACTTTCGGGGTTTATTGTTGCTGAAGATTTAATCTCTTTTGTAGTAGCATTTTTTGTTTTAATTTCATTCTGTTGTTTTTCGTTACGTTCAAGATTTATCTCTAATTTGTTTGTTGTACTTTCAAAATCTACAGCATCTACATCTTTTTCTTGTAGTACTCCTTCACCACCCCATATCTGCGCCTCTTTGACAAGTTTGTCTCCCTGTCTTGTTTGTATGAATGGCTCTGCCATTGTTGTGGTTACTAGTGCCGCTGTTGTTAGTGTTGGGGGGACTATTGTGGTTGCTTGTGTTTCAAAATTTATTGGCGTAGCAAATGTTGTCGATTTTATAAATTGTGCTGCATTTATATCTTTAGTTTTGTCCTGCTTTAACAAAATATCCTTGTTTTGTGGCACTTCTATGACATCCCCACCTTTCAGAGGGGTTGTTTGTTTTAGCCACTTTTTAGATTTGTTTGTTCGAAAAGTTGTTTTATGTTGCATATCTTCAAGTTGTTGTTCTGCTTCTTTAGTATGTTTTTGCACTGCTTTAACTACTTCTGTCATATTTGAAGAACTTACTGTTGGAGTATTTCCTATTGATGCAATTTTATGTTCTTGTATGACTGCTGCCGACGTTGCTGTGGCAACAGCATCTGCATTTGCAGTCAAGTGATCAAATGTTTTCATTTCGTTTGTAAATGTAGGTTTAACAACAATGTCTTCTTCCTCGGGCCCCTCATTTCCTGCACTCTTAAGTTTGTTGGAATTGGTAGCGATATCTGATATAGTTGATGCAACAACAGTTGTTGTAGTGGTTGCATTCGAGTTAACACTTTTTGTGGTTGTATTAGGGGTTTGTTTTTCATTTAAAATGCTTGACTGCATTGTTGTTGGCAAAGTTTGTATGGGATTTTCTATAGTAATTGTTTTTACAGCAGTTTCATCTTCAAGTTTTTGTTGCAGCTCTTCTACGCTTTCAACTGCCTTGCGTCTTCTTTCTGTATCTGTTTGATTATTATTGTGTTTTCTTGAACTTTTTTCGACAGCTGCTGATGTTGTTGATAATAACGGACTGGAATTCATAGAATTTTGATTAAAGTTTATTTCCTTCAATGTTTTATTTAAGGCAAAAGATGTTGATTTGAAATTCTTTACATCTTCAATCTCTAGATTATGGTTCTTAACTATATTTTGTACAGCATTCTCTTGTACACAAGCTGGAGGTTTTAAGTTATACAATAAACTGTTATTCAGCGTAGAAGTATTCAAGCCAAATTGTTCGTAAAAGTTATGCATTTTCTCGAATTTATTCTTCAAATCTTGTATTTTAATTACAAAATTTTCTTGTTCATCTTGCTCAACCTCTCCATCTTGTTCCTTTTCCACCCTCAAACGACAGGTGCTGGCCCATTCGGCTATACCCAAAAGATCGGCACATTTGATGGGATTATCCTCCAGCATTAGATCATTTAATTTTGGCAAAGAGTGTATAATACCTTGACTTATACCTCTTATTTCTGAAGATTGTAAATTGAGTGTCTGTAATTTTGGCAGCATAATATCGGGTAAATACAGCAGTTTATTGTGTGACAAATCTAATGTTTTTAAGTTATTAAGACCCTGAAAAGCCTGTTGAGATATTTCCATTATATCATTATTTTGTAAAAATAAATGCTCCAGTGAAATGGGCAGACTAATGGGTACTTTGCTTAATTTATTGTGATCTAACATGAGAATTTCTAGAATTTCCAAGCGGCCTAAGGCATCATCCTCTATTTGCTCTATATGGCTAAAGGATAAATCCAAGTATTGTAATAAGGGATAACTGTCCAAATCGCCACAGTTGATGACCTGTAAGTAGAGGAATTAAAATAAATTGTTTAAACAAATTTAAAAAATAATTTAATAAAAAAAATCTTAATAAAATTTCCTCCAAATATATTGAGCATTTTTTTTTCACAATTTTCTTTTTAAGATTATATGTCTAAGACTCATCTGCTTATAATCAAATTTTCTCTTTGACTTCCTCTTTTTTTATATTTACAAACTTCCTTTCCCTCAACACCCTTTAAGATGAAATGTTAAAAAAAACTCTAAAAACAAGTAGGAAAGTATAGTCGGGCATGGCCGACCATATAATACCCTACACCATGAGTATATTTTTAAAATTTTTACTTTTTATAAAGAAACTTTTATGTTGAATATTATTCCAAAATATTTAATCAATTTATTGATAAAAAAAACAAAATTTCTAAATGGGGCTTTATATAGGGATATATGGGCCGATCCTCGGTAAATTTGGGAAAACGATATATTTTTAAATAACAGTTAGTTTTTTTGAGTTTCATTGCGATACAAATGGTTACAAGTCTATTTTAGACGTTTAAGACATTTTTTGAAGGGGGGTTTGTATGGGGGCTAGGGTCAAATAAGGGCCGATCCTTACGAAAATCTGCAGTGTCATTTATACTTATATAAAACTTATTTGTGCCAATTTTTAGAGAGATAATAGAATATTTGACGTAATTATGGCATAAAAAGTTCAAATCGGGAGGTACGGTTGTATGGGGGCTAGGTGAAAAATAGACCGATTTCAACCATTTTCAATAGGCTTCGTCCCTGTGCCAAAAAACATGCTTGGTCCAAATTTCATCATATTATCTTGAAAATTGCGGCCTGTACAAGGTTTACATGGACAGCCAGCCAGCCGGACAGACGGACGGATATGTCTTAATCGACTCAAAAAATGATTCTGAATCGATCGGTATACTTTAAGGTGGGTATTGGACCAATATTTTTGTATGTTACAAACATCAGCACAAACGTATAATACCCTCCCCACTATCGTGATGTAGGGTATAATTAGAGAAAAACGTAAACGCTGGAGCTCATGAAGAAACCAAAAAAATGTATCATTTATTTAATTAAACCTCAACCAATTTACAGTTCTATAGAAGAACATCTTTTCTCTCCCAGCATGTCTGCGTATACGTTGGTGGATGGGTGCTCGGTTGGTTGGTTGTACAATAGAAGTTTGTGGTTTTAATTGTACTTTTAAACTTCCAAACATCCGACACACTTATAACTAGAAAACCAAACCAGGAAAGACAAACACGAAAGCAATTTTTTAACACAATTTGGTTGTGTTGCTTTAGGGTCTGTAAATTTTTTCGGCTTTTTTTGCTAACTTGAGATTTTTTCTTAACCGAGTCCTGGAGTATGTTTGTTAGAAGTCTATGTATGTGTGTGTGTGAGTAAGTTTGTAACGCAGCAGCAGGGGATGTTTGTTTGTGTTTGAGTAAATAACGTTATTTGCTGACAGTGATGTCAACTTAAAAAAAAACAGAAGTTAGTCTCTAATAAAATTTAGTATATAATCGGAACTATACTTGGGACTACAGTCTGAACTGTAGCTTTGTCTATAATCTTGTCCAATGGACTATAGACTTGGTTATTGTCTTGAATATAGTATGGAGTTTAGCTTTGTATATAGTCACGATACCAAGAAATGTCACAATGACCATGAAAGAAGTGTAAGTCCATAGACATTATGACTCGTTTTGGTATGGCATGCTCATTGTGACCCGCCACCGTCTAGACTACATATTTGCCTATGGCTTGTCTTTATGCGATACTATAGTATAGCCTGGCCTCGACTATAGTAATGTCTATATCTTGGAATATGATGTTGTCTATAATTTGGATTATAGTTTGTTCTGTAGTATGGGGTATGACCTGATATTTAGATATAGACTGGACTACGGTCTGGTATTTAATGTGAACCATAGTATTGTCTAAAGTTGTCTGTATTCTATTTTATAGACTGGATTCTGCAATTTATAGTGTGTACTATAGCCTGTAACCAGGAGCGTAGCATATAGTCTGGAATTTTGCCTATTGTCTGGGCTAGTCTAGTCTATAATGTGGACTATGGACTTGTCTTTCGTCAGGACTATAATACTGTCTACAGTATGGATGACTGCCAATTCTAAGAAAAAATTATATTTTGAGAATATTAAAAAGCGCTAAATTGTAAATTTTGTTTGTTGTCTGTGCTGTGTTTACACAATGTATTTCATATTTGCCTTTTACCATCTTAGGTTTTTTTCTTTTTTTCCGCTTTAGCTTAACTTGCATATTATTGTTGCTTTATATGTGTATATCTTTATATCTCACCGTCATAATTCTTCAGTAGAACTTATTTTCTTTTTTCTTGGCAGTTTTTATTTGTTGTTGCTATTATTTGTTCTACTTATACGACTATTTTGTACTTTTGTTTTAACTGTGTTATTTATTTAGCAAAAATAATAACATAAGCAGCAGTAAAAACATTACTAAAACATTATAAAGTCTGGGATTTTGTTAGGAAGCCAGTGGGTGCCAAACTTTGTTGAATTTTGTTTTTTTTACTAGATTTATTAGCAAAAGTAAACAGTTTTCTTTCCTATTTTAATGAAAATCTTAAGTAATTTAAGTGGAAGTTGCATATGTATTTTTTAATTTACTGATGACAAGAGAGGATTTGTTTAAAGTACACAGGGGGTAAAAGAAATACTTACCATTTTTGCTACCAAATTGACACTTAAGTGTTTATAATTTTTCAACAACATTCGTTGTGAAAGTATATACATACAAACGACAACACTCGTTATCGAAATCCAAATTTTATAGCAACATATCATAAAATGGTTATTTGTATGTTTAAATGGTTGTTAGTAACATAATATATTTTCATCATTACCATTATTTAGTTATTGAAAACATAATTATTTTCCAGTTATTCATACTCAAATTTATAGTTATCGTTAACATGAAAATGATTACTGCAACAACAATATTGTTTAAATAGAATGAAAGTAACAATTATATGTTTTTGATAACAATATATTGTTACAGTGAACATAGTTTAGTTATAGTAACCGCGTTGAACTATGTTTTTTCTCTGCGTGCATATACTCTAATTAAACTAGAGTAAAAAAAATAAATACTCATTCCTATTAATTAATTTTAAGCTTTAACAGTCTAAAAGTAAGACCTTTTAACTTTTAACAAATTTTTAAATTTCCTGCAGTTACAAATAATAGATAATATTTTTAATTAAATTATCTCTGACTTTGTCTTTATGTATCCAAGTAATTTGATAGTTCATTATATATGCCATGAGTATGTTTATTAAAGAACCTACTAACATCTTATTTTCTCTTTATAAATATGTATTTTATGGCGACTGTCTGGCAATTTCTAGATTGATATTAGATATTTGTTCTATGAAATTTGATTGATGATTATATAGGTTTCGTATGTTTATAAGTCTTTGAACTTTGCTCTGGTATTGAACTTGAAGTTAAGAAAGTCACATACAAAATTTGTTTAAACGACCAGTAATCTGTAGAATATTAAATAAGGCTTTTAAAGAACAATAAATTTAAGGCATATAAATTAAAAAAAATTAAATTTAAAATTGTCAATAATATTAAATTATAAAAAATAAGGGGTTTATTTTGTAAATCCCTTCCCCTCACTTCACCTTATTTTTTATAAAAATTGTTTTTGTATTTTCAAAAATTTTTATGAAATTATTTTCAACGCAACGTAAAGTGTTTCACAAAATAAAGGGGTAAGTTTGCTAGAACTAGAAATTACCACTTAATCTTTTATTACTTTATACTTTTCTTTAAAAAGTTTGAGAGTTACAATCTTTCGTTAAACTTATCCTTCCCTTCTTCCCTCATATAACTATTTTCATAATTACTTTCAAAGAAATTGCAATTTTCTTAAAATTTATTTAATTATATTACATAACATCAACAAACCAATATATAGGGTTGTCCAATTGGTGGTACATAATAAATCATAGATTTTATTTGACGATGATAATCCGCCTGTATTTCTGTCTATTGAAATCCTTAAAGGTATTAGTTTCGTTCCTAGTTAGATTTGCCTTTTTGTCTGTCTATATATCTGTTGAAATCCAGTTATCCAGTTCTAGTTGTCTTTGTTTGTCTTTCTGTTGAAATCCATATTCTGTCTGTCTATGTGTCTGTTAAAATCTAATTTCTAAAGTCTTCCAATATCTTCAGGAACCTTCTGTCTTTCTATCTATCTATATGTCTAAAATCCTTACAGGTAGCAGAGTCGATCGTAGTTATCACTGTCTGTCTTTCTATCTCTCTTTATGTCAGTTAAAATCCTTATAAGTAGCAGAGTCGATTCTACTTATATCTGTCTATATCTGTCTAAAGAGCTACGATATCTTCAGGAACTGTCAGCCTTTCTGTCTTTCTATATGTTTATTGTAATCATTATAGATAGCAGATTCGATCTTAGTTATCTTCGGAAACAAATATCTTGAGGAAACAAATTTTCAACACTTGTATAAATAATCATTTAACTTCTAATTAAAAAGGCAGATAATAGTATTTTTATGGTAATCATATTATTTAACTCAAGCCTAATACACTTAAAGTTATCTCGTTTTACTTTAATAGCTGCAGTAAAGTTTTAACGTATTTTTTTCGGGTGAATTTCACATTAAACTTTTCACATTTAAATCTTATAATAACAACATAATAAATACAACAACAAAAACAGCATATTGAAAGGATTCATAATCCAGTTTTAGAGACTCTCTTTTTACATTTTTTGATTTTAATCCCCCTCCAAAAAAGTTAAGTGAAACCATATTTAAATAGATATTTTTAAATACCAAAAATTAACATTATCTACACACATATCAATGATATGTAAATATCCTGGCATATAAGTAAAAACACATACAATTACATTAATGTTCTAAAATTTGAAGGAGAATGGTGAAGGAAAAGAGTTTTTTTTTTGTATCTACTCCTCCCATGGTTGAGCAAATGAGAACCCCATTCATATCTAAAATAAACATTTTCTATGTTAAAGGTAGTTGTTGTTTTTGTTCATTACCACAGGAACAAAACAACAACAACAGCAAGCAGTAAATAGAAAACAAAGGAAAAAAAAGTGGAGAAAATTTGTAAACAGAGAAATGTTTGTTTTTGTTTAAGCATGTGTGTGTGTTTATGTCTGTTTGTACATGTGTTTCTGTTTTCAAAAGATTTAAAAGCAACAAAAAAATCAACATTAAATTATTATCAAGGAGTATGAAAGTTCAAAAAAAAAAAAAAAGGAAGAAAGAGAAAAGTGTTGTTGAATATTAAATAAAGCATAAATATTTAAATGAATTTTCTAAGTAAACATTCATTCATTCATGAATTCTACTTGAACAAAATCAAAATATTGTAAGCAATATGGATAAAATTTTTCTATTTTGATACTGCTGTAGAATTTAAGCTAAACCCTTAGTTTTGGAAGAGAAACTTGCTTTTGATTTAAACTACGAACAACATAGAAAATGTTAAAACAGCAATATTAGTTTTTTTTTTAATAGAACTGTAGAAAAAAACACAAATTAAATTTTAATTTTTAATGAAATAAAATTAGTTTGATTTTAATGGTATTTTTATATATGAAGGAAAAAGGGGTAAAAATTTAAAGTAGTTTTTTAAGGAGGGGTTCTAAAATGAAAAGGAACGTATTTTTTATTTAATTTTAGATAAGAAGGTATTTTGTAGATTGATATTGGAAGTTAAAAATTTCAAGAAAAGTTTTTTTTTCGTATTTTAAAAATCTTCCTAAATTTCGGCTATAAAAATAAAATCTCTGAGGCCAAGTTATGCATTTTTAAAGCGAGCCGTGAAGAATTTAAAGTTGGGATTTTTTCTATCATACTTGTGATTAAGATATCATGCTGAGTTCGAAACACAAAGACGAAGTCCTCTTTTGAATCTAACTGACTAACTAGCTAACTAACCGACTAACTAACTTTTTGACACTTCGACTTTTAATATTTTATAAATAGTCAACTTTTTTCGACCTTCCAACTTTTTCCTACTTTTCGATTTTTTTCGACTATTTTTTTTTTACTTTTTTCGAGTTTTTCCGACTATTTTAAAGTTCTCGAGTTTTTTTTTCCACTTTTTTAAAATTTTCGACTTTTTCTACTATTTTCCAATTTTCGACTTTTTTTCAACTTTTTTTGACTTTTTCCGACAATTTTTTAATTTTATCGACTTTTTTTATTTTTTGCTTTTTTCGAGTTTTCCGACTATTTTAGAGTTTTTAATTTTTTTCTACTTTTTTAAAATTTTCGACTTTTTTCTACTATTTTCGAGTTTTCGACTTTTTCCGATTTTTTCAGACTTTTTTCAACTTTTTGACGTTTACAACTTTTCGACATTTTTCAACTTTCCGACGATTTTCCGACTTTTATTTACAAAGTCGACTTTTTTATAGACGATAGACTTTCGAGTTTTTCTGACTCTTTTAAAACTTTCCACTCTTTTAAAACTTTCTACTTTTTTACCTTTTTCGAGTTTTTGATTTTTCCAACTTTTTTCGACTTTTTCGATTTTTTTCAACTTTTTTCGACTTTTTGACTGTTTAAGATTTTTCGAAATTTTTCGACTTATCGATTTTTTTTTTGACGTACCGATTTTTTCGACTTTCCGACTTTTATTTACAAAGTCGACTTTTTTCATAGACGATAGTCGAGTTAACGACTTTTTTGGAACAAAATATTACACTTTTTGCGACAAATAGTCGATTGTTCGATTATTCGAAAGTCGATTTATAGAACCCTACTAACTAACTATTCAAAGTAACGGACTAAGAACTGTCTAACAACAGGATTAAGCTGCGCTGAATCCTAATTAGTGACTTTTCTTTTACAAAACCCGTGTGTGGTTCAGGCTTAAGGGGACATTCATTACATGTTTAATTACTTGTGTATTGTGTGGTTGACGTATAATCCATTGCTATTATTTGTAATTTTAATTATAATTGTTCAATTACAATTACTTGTAATGTGAAATTGAGTAATTGGCAAAATTTCAATTACAATTTTAAGTCATTGTTATTATTAAAGCTAAATGACAATTAATTCAATTCTTATTGAATGCTGGTCTAGGATTATTTGCTGAAAGACTTTCATCAACATCTAGTTTTCATGTAAAACAATTTTCAATATGAAGACAATTTCATTCTCTAAAGTACCTCCGGCGGACAAACATAGGCAAATCTTCTTTAAATGATATATAAGGTCTACAACCGTTTTTTCTTTAAGTTACAAACGGAATAATAAAATCAAAATACGAGCTCCTTGTGGTTGGTGGTTTAAATGAAAAGAAAACAAATTTTAATTAGTGTCGTCTTAACATAAAACTCTCTTTTATTTAAATTGTTTGCAATTGCGTTTTAAAATCAAATGAAAATGTTTTTACCCAAAATAACCAAACAGACCTCATGTGTTTTTTGCAGCTTTTGTTGTTGCTGCTGCTTTTGTTGTTTATTCATAGTTAATCCTGGTTACATTGTCAGACAATGACACTATAAGAAATACTCGTTTACTTTAATAGCTAATGGAGGAAAAGAGACTGTTAAATAACATGCTAAGAAGAAATTGTTTACCTAAACAGAAAATAAAATTTACAGAGAAAATAAGGATAAGACTGAACCACATAGACAATGTAAAAGCCGTGACTAAATAACACAATCATACACACAATGTCTGCCCTAACAAATATTTACAAATAAAGGAAGTTTCCTGAATTTGTCTATGTGTGCAGACAGCTTAACAACTTTTACACACATTCAAATACATACACTTTGAGAGCCTATGGCTTTAACAAAGCAAAGTTTTGAAGAACAAACAAACAAAAAAACAAGAAAAAAGTATTTCTAAAAAAAAACAACTATAACATTGAGGCATGTTATAATTTAGGATAATTGGTATAAGGATAATAAAGATAAAGGCCTAAAAATTTGTGTAATACAGCCAGCTTTTGTGTATATAAATATGTACATTGAAATTTTAACACATACAAGCATTTATTTATTTCTACTTACACCAGCATTTTAACACAGAAATTCTTTTAAATATACATACCCATACATATACACACAATCAGGCAGCCAAGCTTATATCCGGTTATAAGGAAAAACTTTACTATAATGAACCTCTATGGATAAACAAACTGGCTAATGGTATTAACAGCAACAACAATGAAAATAATGTTTTGTACACTATTATGTAAATTAGAATTATGTGAACTGAGAATTAAACCTTGGATCTAAAGGAAAAATACCTTCGAATTTCAAAAGTCCTACTTTTGACTTTATCGTGGAAATTTATAAATTACAATGTAAAAATTCCAAAATAAAAATTTGCCGAAATGGTTTTGAGAATTCTTAAGGAACATTGTGTACTGTTTTAAAATTCCGATATTTTATGGAATAATCGCGTAAACATTTTATTTTTAATTCATTTGCACATATCGAAATAATAATAAACATAAATTTGGTACTTTTTAGTTATTTTTAGCAAGGTGATTATAGCCACTTTTTTAACCACAATATGTTCATATTCTTAATTTTTTTCTTGGTTCAGATTCTTAGATATGTTGGCTTTAGATTTATTCCTTTTGATCTTTTTTAACTTTTCCCGTATTAACCAAAAACGGCCATACCGCCAGACCCATGGGGTATTAACGGCCAAGGGGATGGGCTAGATTTGCCATTAATAAAATAAAAAATACAAAAATAAAATGAAATTTTGTTTCACCATACAAGCATTGCTTATATTTGGCGAATGTGCCCCCGGGGCAGCACTGGGGTTTAGTTTACAATTTTTTAGGTTTCATTTTATATTATCAAAAAATATTAAGCAATATATTTTTTCTATCGCAAAAACTTAAAAAGTTGGCACAAAAAATTAACTCAGTAAAATATTTTGACAGTCCTTTAAAAACCAATTAATCGGTATTGGCCTCTACAAACTAAGATCCTCGCTACGATACTGGTACTTTATATATTATTTGTTTATATTGTTAATATTGAAATAAAAAAGTATAAAATTTATATTATTCAAACTTATTGAGTCAGTTACAACTAAATTAAGAAAATTGTTATATATAGTAATACTTAATATGCTGAGTATCTAAGACATCTTGATATATTTGTTCGTACTTTTTTGTTCTTTAACCGAGTTTTCTATAATATTGAAACTAGAAGCAAAAGAAATTTAGTATGTAGAACCTGGAGTAAATTATACTCTATAAAAGGGATTATTTTGTTCTAAAGAGCAAATTTTTGATTTCCTTTATTTTATATACATATTATTTTTTCCAAATTGACTACAGGTTTTTAGACTTTTCGTATGCAGATATGTACATATATTTATATTTATATATGGTTAAGGTCGTTGAGTTGACACTACTTAAATTATTAGTAGTATCAACTCAACGACCTTAACTTGATCAACAGCTTCTAAACTTTAATTTAATAACATAATGATTAATATCTTAAGTAGTAATTTAATTTAAGTATAACACCGCCCATAGAGATTCAGTTTTCATAAGATTTTAATTAGCAAATAAAACATATATTGCCTTGTATTTATTATTTGTATATGAATATTTTCCTATATATTCATGAATATGACTACCCAACGAACACTGTGTGTTCTTTTCTAAATATTAAAAAACCTACACTGAACATACTTAAATTTGAATTAGCAAAGTCAAAAAATATTTTTGTTGGTTTATTTTGTTTTAAAGGATCTTGTGCATGATAAGCTTTCATAGGGAAAAGTAATATTTTTCCTTTGTTTTGTTTGCTGGGTTATTTATGTGTGCCAGTTGTTTGTGGTTGTGTCTTTTTAGCATAATGAAAAATTAACATGGTTTTTAGGGGAAAAAACAATTAAAATTTTCAACTTAGAAAAAAAAAACTTCACACAAACACACAGATAGAAATAATTTGGAAATTGAAAGAAAACTACTTAGTAGAAAATCTTAAAATTTCGATATTGGCCAGTAGTTGTTTCATACATTACTTGGTAATGAGCACATTACTTGTTTAAGCATTTTTTTTTTCAAAATGCTTAATAAATTAACAATTTTTCTTTTTCTATTATATTTAGCTTTGTATTCTCTCAGTGTATATTTAAAGCTTAATGAATAATATTTATACACTGTATATTTTGGTTAGAAAATATATATTACGCATATGGCTTAGTAAGCAAACAATTTGAAATAGCTGTAACCATATCTATGAAAACTTACATACACCAATGCCTTTAATATATTTATAATAAGCAGCATTGTTTTAGTTTTTGAAAAAAAAAAACAACCCATTTGGTTTAGAAGAATGTGTTTGAGAAAAATAAAGGAAAAAATTTAAACTGCATGAATGCAGAAAAAAACAATATTTCAAGGCTTTTATCACAAAAATTATCAAAAAACAAAGACATTATTATAGAGAACAAGTAAACCCGTCCAACCGACCAGTCATGAACAAATAAAATACGTTATATTGTTTGTTTAATTTTGACAATTTTAGAGGAATAGTTGTCGGTACACTATATAATATTCGTAGTTTATGTCTGTATCCTTTTAGATAACGAAGTGCATTAAGTTATGTCTGTCTTCTGAAAACCTCAGATTTAATAATTCTATTAGTCATACAGTCGCTGCGACTTATTTAAATTACGATTACGTGATTTTTTATAGTAGCTGCCACCAATTATGGACCAATCTGGAAAAATTTTCATTGAATCAAAAAATATTAATATTTTTGATTTTGTCATTCTGTTTCTAACACATCGAAGTATTGATCATAGACCCACAAAAGTATATATTTAATTCTAAGAGATTTAGCCATGTCCGTGCGTCCGTCTGTCTGTCTCTTGAAAGTACAATAGAATCCGAACGGAAAAAGCTATATGATTGAAGTTTTTCACAACTATTCTCTATAGGTAAAGTTTGTTTGATATAGAAAATGGGCAATATCGGTCCTATTTCAAGAATTTTCTATAGAGTTTGTCATTGGTTCGTAAGAACAGTGCCAAATTCAATCAAATAACGTTAAAAATTGGAACCTGTAGCGTGCGCAATTGGACACACAAACAAACAGGCAGACGGACAGACTGTCGATAGTTTTAACGTGAGCACCTGCCGTGTCGGCCTTATCTCACGGTGGTCTTTTTCATCCACTGGGTAGACTTGAGAACGGTCTACCATCGCCCCTTTGTCTTCAATGAAGACGCAGGTGGCAATTTTTGCACATTGGCTATGACCGGTACCATGCGCAAGTACTTTGCTGGAGTACTCGAGCTATCTAATCTCTTGCCAAAGTAGTCACGTTGTAAAATAACCACACTACTATGGCTCTGTTGATTCGGCAACAGCACCTAGAGACGTAACCGGTGGACCGAAGCACGTTCCTTCAATAAGCCGTAGACATTGTTCTTACTCACAGTGACACGATGTGGCAAGTCGAATATGAACAGAGTAAACTCTGAACATATCTGGACAAGGAAGGAAACTTAATCGGTATCTCTTGTATATGATATCTTTCATCCATCATCATTCAACCCAACACACATCTCATTTATTCGACACATTCATAGAGAAAAACATACGACACATTCATTTAGGTATACGGGTGGATGAGTCCCGCATACCTCTACATTCATTCTTTATCATATACAATTGATAGCAACTCATTTCCAACGCTTAGTCCCACAGTCACTCCTCTGTGGGGTATCTGTTGATTTTCGGCAACAGCACCGAACCTTATCCCGAAATATTGACTATTATCATGCATCAGTCTTTTAACCGCCACTTATTCTCTTCCCGCGAATTTGGGTTCAACCAACAGCCACTACGTGGATCCCGAAGGAACCTCAACCAACTGACCAGCCAGGACATAGTGTTGCGGGCAACTGGCCACCCGTAGTACCAGATTATGCGGTGCTCTGCTCAGACCTCTGGCAATCTATGCAAGGACTAAGCCAAGCAGTAGACTGAAAACACCAAATTTTCAATTCCGGTCAGATTGGAGGTATTGGGCCCTCTTTATACCCCGGGATTGCGGAGGTCTTCACCAAGGTAACATGCCCCCGGGGGGAGGCGGACGGACAGACAGACAGGCAGACATAGCTAAATCGTCTCAAAAAATGATTTTAAAATATTATTGGTAAAGGGTATATAAGATTCGATACAGCCGCCGAATACATGTATATATAGCGCTCTTACTTTCTTTTATTTAGTATACTATGTATTTGTGTTGAGTGTTTATATGAATATCTTGCTTTCATTTGCTTGTATGATATGCACTTATTTCTTTTTTACAATTTTAAAAACTGAAATTCTAGTAATGTGGTCTAGCACTTAGATACTATGCATATTCAATTTTAAATTGAACTTTTTTCCGTGCTACTTGTTATTTACAAATCCAAATGGTTTTAGTTTTATTTTTTTTTTTTAGCTCTAACTGGTCAACTTAACAATTCTAATGTTCTTTAGAAAACACTTGTATTTTTAGGTCAAACATTACCAATTGAAACAAATATAGTAGAAATATTAAAAATTCTTATTATTTCACTTGTCATTACAATAATAATCTATGTAAATGGAAATTTTTAAAAAAAAAGTTGAAAATCGAGAGAAAACTTTTCATAGAAAGAAAATTTAATTAATAATATTTCTTACTTACCTTCAACCAATTATGTGTCAATTTCAATGATCTCACCGATTGTGCCAAGGCAGCGGGTATTTGACACAAACCAGTACCACTAGCATCCAATTCTTTTAAACTCCACGAGGCTACAAATTCTTGCATATAAGCTCCTATCTCCGGATTGAATGCTATATTCAAAGCTACCAATCCCGTTATACCTTGCAAAGCTCTAATGGATTTTCCCTTTAAACCATTAAATGATAAATCCAAATATTGTAGATTTGGCAAAGCCAAAAATGTTTCATAATCTATATCACTGATATTGTTGTGTGACAGCAGCAAAGTGTTTAGGCTTAGCAGATTGTAAAAAGTTTCACGATATATGGAGCCCAATTGGTTAAAGGCCAAATTTAAATGTTTTAGGTTATGCATGCGCTGATTGAAAAAGGAAGATTCTGAATTTTGTAAAAGATTGTGAGAAATGTCTAGAGATTCTAGATTTTTTAGCAAAGAAAAATCTATTGAGGAAAGATTCTCTATTAGATTGCTGGAGAGATAGAGATTACGCAGATAGATGTTGGAGGGCAATAATGAGCTTTTGATTAAATTGTTGTTGAGATTGAGTGTTCTTAATGTTGTGCCCTGTGAGAGAGGTATCGTGGTAAAAGAATTATTTTGCAAATTAACAGTGTTGAGAGAAGTGATGTTATTGAAAACTGATGTATTAAGTTTTGCTATATAATTATGACTCAAATCTAAAACAGACACCAAATTTAAACGTATCTTTAATGGAGGCGTAAGTCGAAACTCGGTTAAATTCTGTTGACTTAAATTAAGCAATATGTCCTTCTCTTTGGTAGAACGTTTAATCAACTGATGACTCTCCTCATAACTGGGTGAACGTTTTTGATAATATCTTAATTCCGTATCTTCTCTCCGATAGCTGGGCTCATTTTCATCTCGCAATATACGATGTATCGTCTCGTATGACAGACGTTTTAACTCACTACGATATAAATTGAAATGCTCTCCACTGCTGTCATGCTGGCTGGCGGCACTTGCCGAACCCGCCTCATGTATATTGGTTTTCTCTTGCAGCAAATCGTCATCATTGATGAGAAGTCTAATTTGGGGATTCTCTAATTTGGCACATTTTATGATTGGCAATATGGTGCTAATAACACATAAAATTATTATTAATCTAACATCACAGTTTTTTACAAAGACATTATTGTTGAATGTCAATCTTGTTTGAAAAATTTGGCATTTAAATGACATGTTTATATTTTGGTAAATGAAGCTCAGTCCCAAAAATAAAAAAAGAAATAAGCTGTTTATTTGGGATGGTAAATAAGTTTCTTATATTACTCCTGATGGTGGTAGTTTTTCTTGTTGTGCTTGTAAAAGCTTAATTTTTGTTATACTTTTCTGTTGATTGTAATAATTTGACAGCGTTTTTTTTAGTGATTTTTATACTTAATTTAAATTTAACATTTTGTTAATGTCTCGTCGCTCTCTCTTTCTATCTCTTTAGGTTACCAGGTAACAGTAATGTCTGCCGAAAAGCATGAATAAAATACTAAAATATAAGTTTTTTTTCGCGGCTGAGCAGTATTTACTCAACGTGATGTTCTTTAGTTGGCATACAGCTGGGTTGTTTGGTTGCGTTGACAAATTTTCTTTAATTTTTCTATCGAAATCAAAATTTAAGTCACGTTTCTTGTTTTCTTTTGACTGTGCTGGTAGAATTCAATATTATTATTTCTTTAACACCATGTCACCACGATTTTTTACTTCTTACTAATTCTTCCCTTTTTACTGTTTAATATATTTTTGTTGTAACATAACAGTAATAGTTGTTGTTTGTAAGAAAAATTCCATTTAAATATTTCCACGTAAAACAGAGCATAAACGTAATGTCAAAAACGAAAGAAATTTACTTGGTTTTTCAATTAAACATCAGAAAATTTTTCATTTCTTCAAATAAAGGACGAAATCATAAAAATAAGCATGAGTCAGTCAACTACAGCAACGCCAAATTGATGACAAACGTTTTACTCTCGTCTCGTTTTCTGACGTCCCTTGGCTTTTATTTCATTAACATTTGCTTAATTTTAAATTATCATTAATTTTCTTTTTTACACTTGTACTTCCTTTACTATAATTATCTCCTTCTCCGTCTTCTTTAGTAGAGTGACATTTATTTAATTGTTTTTTTAATATATATTTTTGACATCGTTTTCCGTTATATTTAGCGAAATAATTGCACGTATTTCATTTAAAAAGTCCATTAGGTTACAGTGTATGTTGTAAACATTGTTGTAATAGCCTTCCTAAGCATTTTCTGTGTTAAACAATTGTATTTCTATTTTATTAGTTCCTCATCACAATTTCCAAGAATCTGCCCTTTTTGGCTTTTTATTGCGTCGTGTTTGCTTCTGTAATAAAAAAAGAGTAAAATGTATTTTTAAGTATAATTAACATTTTAACAATAACAAGAAAAACGTAACATATAAATTTAATTTTTAATCGTCTAATATTGCCTCAATACACTTACATATTTTTCTAACAAATTAATTGTTCTCATTAACTATGTGCTTTATTATTCTACACAGTAAGGAAAAATAAACGTTTTTGTTGCAAAGTTTTAATTACTTCGATTTTTTACTTTAAATATATAAATAGTTGAGAATTTAATAACTTAACAAATTTTGAAAAGGAAAACTGAGCTAGAACTGAACTAGAACTGAACTAGAACTGAACTAGAACTGAACTAGAACTGAACTAGAACTGAACTAGAACTGAACTAGAACTGAACTAGAACTGAACTAGAACTTAACTAGAACTTAACTAGAACTGAACTAGAACTGAACTAGAACTGAACTAGAACTGAACTAGAACTGAGCTAGAACTGAACTGAACTATTAAAAATATTAAATGATTTATTACAATATTACATTTCCATAAATTTTTTAATTGTTAATACTCTAGAGTAGTTTTATTAAGTGTATGCCGATATCTGTTACTTTTAAATTAATCGAACTGTATTGTTGCTAATTTAGCAGTGGTATAGTTACTGAATTTTTGCATTCGTATTCAAATTAACACTGCATTTACATTAATTGCAAACAGGCTTAAATATAACTTTCTCTTCGATAATTTTTAATGTTGCATTGTGTGCACATTAGTATTGGTGTTTGCATTATGGAAATTTATTGTGTGTGTGTTTGTGAAAGTAATTAAGGAAATGTAAATATAAATATAAATATTTAAAACAAATACACTTGCTCTAGAATTCACAATAATAATAGCAAATATTCATTATTGTTAAAATTGCACTCGTTTAACAACAGTAATAACCCATTTAGAACAACAAGACTTTTGTTTGCTTTAAATATACAAAAGTACATATATGTATATGTTTGTTAAATTCTAATTACTTATTTGAAATATATTTTGTAGCAGTTGTTTTCTAAAATATTGTGTATTTGATTTTTTATTCTATTTGACTAAGTTATTATTATTTATTGCCTTGTATTAAATTTAATAAGTAAAGTTTTATTTTTTTTTTTTTAATTAAATTTCATTATCTACATACATAGATAAGAATAGCTTAAGCTGATCAAAAGATAAAAGGTTTCAAGCTCTAACATGTGTTTTTGAAATTGTGTATTCACTTATAATCATAGTTTAGATCAAGTTTGTAATATTTATCGTTCCTACATTAGTTAAATCCTACAGTTGAATTGAAATTAGAAGAACAAGACCAAAATTCAAATATAATTTAGTGATAATTAAAACATGGAACAAAACTCAATCGAAAATCCATCCTACTACATGCTTTTAAAAAACCAATTATTTGAACACTGGGACGTATGATTGATATTAATGGTTTTCGATAATTACACAACAATCATACGCGCAGGTGTATGTACTTGTTTATTTATGTTTTTAGTTTAAATAAAAGTATGTGGTTGTTTACTACTTTTATTTTTTATCCTACACTTGTTATTTAGTTGTTGTTTTTAATAAACATGTTATTGATCTCAAGGTATCCATGATATAAACATAGTGATATAAATATATTTAAAAATTAATATCAGCAAAATAAGACGTTTCTTTTATAATTATTTGTATAAATATATTGAAACAGGCCTAACATTATTGTGGTGTTATTAAAAACCTACAAATTTTTTGTTCTCCATTGTGCTTTAGGATATATTTTTACTACTTGGGATTTTTTTGCTGGTAATAAGGTCAACATCGAGTTTATTTTCTTCCTTGTTTTTATGTAGAGAAAAGTTTAGTATAAAAACAAAAAATAATTTAGATAAAAAATAACAAAACCTACGTACGAACAAGCAACTTAAAACATGCATTATAAAATGCCAAGATAAACATAACAAAAGTACATTAAAATTTATACCATTATAAGGAACACAGAAATAAACATATTTTAGCCATTATTTTCTTTTATTTCTTATTTGAATCGATAAAGTAAAATGTAATATCCACTGCATGTGTGTATATGTATGTACATATGTGTGTATTATTTTTAAATGGAAATTATCTAATTTCTTAAATCTTCCAGTGGAACAAAATCCTCTTAAAGCAGTGGTGGGAAGTTTTCCAAGTAAATCTAAATTTTGAAAATATTATTTTACTGAAAATTAAACTATTAAACTTAAAGAGCATTGTAATATATACATATACATATGTATGTCTATCAATTTAAACAAAACTTTATTTCTTCAATACTAGTTTACCAACCCTGACTTTCCAAAAGCTCTTCGACCAGATGATGACTTTTCTTCGTAATGATCTCGTTTTTAATGTTGCTTTTAAGTAACCCCTTTTTATTTTTATTGACTGAAAACAGAGATAGACACGCACATATGTATGTATGTATGTATGTATGTATGTATGTATGTATGTATGTATGTATGTATGTATGTATGTATGTATGTATGTATGTTTGTATGTATGTATGTATGTATGTATGTATGTATGTATGTATGTATGTATGTATGTATGTATGTATGTATGTATGTATGTATGTATGTATATTTGTTTTTATTGTTTTTATATTTATTTCTTCATTTATTGTTTCTGTATGCGAATTATTTTTTATTTTCCTTCTATTGTTTTCATTTGTAAATATTTTAGACTTTAAGCTTTCGGCAATAAGAATTTATCTGTATGTATTTTATAACTTACAAATTGTTTTCATTCTCCCTTCTTTTACTTTCTTTTTATTGCAGGTATGTACCACCAAGAAGAAAATTTTAAAAAGATAAAGAAAAGGAACTTCATATGAAATGGTAATAAATGGTTGGTAACATATGACACCAATATCTGCTCCGTTCTATGTATTACAAATGTAATTTTACCACATAGATATGTGTTTTAGCAAGAAAGTATATTTTTCCCTGCGGCTTTTGGGTAGTAGTTAACTTACCCTAGAGCAGCTTTACCTGTAGAATATATGTAAGTTAATTTAAATTATAGTTCAGTTCTAGTTCAGTTCTAGTTCAGTTATAGTTCAGTTCTAGTTCAGTTCTAGTTCAGTTCTAGTTCAGTTCTAGTTCAGTTCTAGTTCAGTTCTAGTTCAGTTCTAGTTCAGTTCTAGTTCAGTTCTAGTTCAGTTCTAGTTCAGTTCTAGTTCAGTTCTAGTTCAGTTCTAGTTCAGTTCTAGTTCAGTTCTAGTTCAGTTCTAGTTCATTTCTAGTTCAGTTCTAGTACAGTTCTAGTTCAGTTTTAGTTCAGTTTTAGTTCAGTTTTAGTTCAGTTTTAGTTCAGTTTTAGTTCAGTTCTAGTTCTGTTCTAGTTCAAGTTCACTTATATGACTGGTTCATTCTTAATACCGCCTGTCATGCAAAGATATGTATGTTCGTACATACAATAAAAATTTTTTAATATGTTGTTTTAAGATACAGTGGAACAAGACAAAGAATATTTGGATAGGTACCACTTTTTAGGTAATTATTTAAAAGGAATGACAGAGGAAACAAAATATTTTCCATTATAATTTTACACCAAAAAACGCGCAATTGTACCGAAATACAGGATATCAGCTGCATATCGAATTAAATTTTAAACAATTTTCATTTCATACCACTATTTTTCTTTGAATTTACAAATTTGTTATTTGCATTTGCCTTCTTATAATATTCCAAAAACAAATCGAACATTATTTTATGGACTATTATTTTTAAACTTGTTAAATTTCTCCACAAAAATTCAACATGTCTGAGTTCACAATTAAAATGTCTTTATACATTTGACACAAATAAATAGTATGTAACTTAAACAATAAAGATCATACAAAAAAATAAACCTTTTAAATTCTATATTTGGGTGATAGTAACAAAAAGAGTAATAGGGAATTGTTTGTAAATTAAAAATTAATAATATTTTGTAGAACAATATTGTTATATAAAATATTATTTGCTTTGTAGCAATGTATTTTATTTACAATTTTCTGCTGACGATCTGAAGTTGTTATTCAGAAGACTTAGTTCCAGAATTTTTAGATCTATTCCCAGTGTTTTTAAATTAAGTTTTTTACTCTTGCGTTTCCTTGTTGTGAGTATTTGTTGTTTAGTTTATATAATTTTAAAAATGTTTTTGTGCTGAATTACATTTAATAACAAGCTTTACTGGAACAAAACAGAGTAGAAAAAGAAATAAAATTAAAATGACAAGGGTTTTAAACGACACACTCTTGCTATCTAGTCATATAGATTTGGGTACATTTTACAGGTTTTTACATGTTTTCAAATGTGTTTTGTTCTTTCTCCTGCCAGTTATTGGTTGTTGTTTTTCTTGAGTTTTATTTTTTCACTCTAAACAAATAAAAAGTGAAAACATATTCATAAGCCCTTGAGACATTAATATTATTGTTGACCCAAAATAGAAATAAAAATGAAATTTTTTTTTTGGAACATAGATATTTGATATACAATAAAAAGAAAAATACAAAAAACTATTGCTTTGGAAGCTGATACTAGTATTTACCAAACAGATTGTGGTTCAATGCATAGAATACTACGGGTATTCAATAAAAATTTTAGAAACCAAACGTTGTTAAAATGTTAATCTCTACATGGGAATTGTTTTCTCAACCATTTGGTTTTTATTATTATTTTGTTTTTATTTTTTGTTCATACAACTTCTAACTGTGAAGTAATTTCCCATATGCAAACTAAAGCCTGTTTACTTGTTGTTTGGTTAGTCGCTCATCATGAGTTTGATGATGTATAGAAAAACCTCAAACTTTATTACTTTATTACTTTGGTAAAATCAAAGGATAAAAGGGGGATAAATATTCATCCCGTACAAAACTTAAATAGAACAAAATTTTAATATTCATTCAGAAAAAAAAAATAAATAAATTGGGAGTAAAAAAGAAATCAACAAACAAAAATTTCATATAATATTGAAAATAACATAAAAAAACTTTTTCAATTTAGTAAAAAGCTTTTTTTTCACTATCTACTCTTTACAGTAGTTGTTGTTTGGTTGTTTGTTTGTTACAACTTTAATACTGTCTCTAGAGATATGATATATTTGTTGTTTTTGTGTATATTTTTTGCAGTTTTAACACAAATGTCATATGCTGGGTTCAAATTCATATGTGTATTACAAATTGTTAATAGTTTGATGAGGAAAATTCTCTCTCCAGTTCTGCATATTCCAACACTACCAACTACCCTCGTTTCAACTCACACTTTTATACTTAAATATGCAGCTTATCCTCTTGTTAATAGTTTTTGTTGTTTTTCCTAATATTTTAACATACATTTTGTACAAAAGACACACACACGCAGACATACACGCATATATTTGTAAAAACAAACAAAAATATCATTAATGATATGAATATTTCATATCATCAACAAAAATAATTTTTTAACCCCTTTTAAAACCAAAAACAACAACAACACTCGCACAAATACATACATAAATATGTGAACATATGTCTGCTTTTATTTAGAAACATATGATTTTTTAGTATATAGTTTGGATTTAGTTTAATGTGAGTTTTAGTTCCTTCGCCTTGTCTATTAATAATAAAGCTGTTATAATCCTTAAAAAAGTTTCATAAATAAATTTGAAGTTTTTAGTATAATTTATATTAAAATATTTTCTCTAGTACACTTTTAGGCTTATTAGCTGTTTAAGACTTTTTGTTTAATTAATGTTTACTTAAAAGATAAATATAGAAATCGGGTTTGATAAAATAAATATTTTAGAAAAGTTTAATATTTATTTAGAGCAGGCGCGGATCCATGTGTTGGAGAAAGGGAAGTTTCCCCCTAAAACCAAAAAGTTTTCATACAAAATATAAAAATGAGGAAAAAAGAAAAAATAAAAGTAAAAAAATGAAGTTTTCCTTACCCAAACGCTCGAGCTGAATACGCCGCTGATTTAGAGAAAATGTATTCAACATTTTCGAAAATTTTATATTAAGAAAAATCTAAGAAAATTCAGCGAGCAACATTTTCTATAAGAGAAAATTTTTAACTGGGGTTTTGATTTCTGAAAATTTGCCACATTATATAGATGAAAAATTGTATATTTAAATGAAATTTATTTTAAAATTTCCATTAGGAGAAAGTTTATCGAAATTTGTACAGAATTTTCAAAACAACAAACAATTTATTATATATTTTCTATTAAGAAAAAATTTATTGAAAATTTTCTATTAAAAGAAAATTTATGGAAAACTATTTATTAAGAGAAAATTAGTCCAAAATGCAAAAAGAAAATTTTCTACCGAAGTTGCAATTAAAAGAATATTTTTGAAAAATTTTCTATAAAGTGAAAATTTATTGAAAATTTTGTATTAAGAAAAAAATTGCCTATTAAGTGATAAATTTTCTAAATTTTGAAATTTTACTATTTAGAAAAAAATTTTGGAAAATTTGGAGAAATTAGTACAGAACTTCTTATCAAGATAGAATTACTAAATAATATTTAAAAATGAGAAATTCGTACAAAATTGTCTAAAAAATATTGTATTTGGGAAATTTCTATTTAGATATTTTTGATCATAATTTAGTGTAAAACAAGTAGGAAAGTATATTCGGGCATGGCCGACCATATAATACCCTACACCATGAGTATATTTTTAAAATTTTTACTTTTTATAAACAAAATTTTATGTTGAATATTTTTCCAAAATATTTAAGCAATTTATTGATAAAAAAAACTAAAATTTCTAAATGAGGCTTTATATAGGTCAAATTGGGCCGATCCTTGGTAAATTTGGGAAAAGGATATATTTTTAAATAACAGTTAGTTTTGTTGAGTTTCATTACGATACAAATGGTTACAAGTCAATTTTAGACGTTTAAGACATTTTTTGAAGGGGGGTTTGTATGGGGGCTAGGGTCAAATAAGGGACGATCTTTACGAAAATTTGCAGTGTCATAAATACTTATGTAGTGTCATAAATACATAGAGATAATAGAATATTTGACGTAATTATGGCATAAAAAGTTCTAATCGGGAGGTACGGTTGTATGGGGGCTAGGTGAAATAATGGACCGATTTCAACCATTTTCAATAGGCTTCGTTCCTGTGCCAAAAAAACATACTTGGTCCAAATTTCATCAAATTATCTTGAAAATTGCGGCCTGTACCTTGCGCACAAGGTTTACATGGACAGCCAGCCAGCCGGACAGACGGCCATGTATTGGACCAATATTTTTGCATGTTGCAAACATCAGCACAAACGTATAATACCCTCCCCACTATAGTGGTGTTGGGTACAATGAAATGAAAAAAATGTCCATTAACAGAAAATTTATGGAAAATTTTGTAGGATTTTCTATTTAATTTTTTCTCTTGATGTATAATTTTCTATTAAAAGAAATTTGTTTAGAATTTTCTATTAATGGAAAGTTAAGGCAAATTTCCTATCTAGAGAAAATTTATTGAGAATTATCAATTCGGAGATATTTTCTGAGAATTTTTTCTGAGTATTAGGAACAATTTATACAAAATTTTTTATTGAGAAAATTTTTTGAAAAAGATTCTATAAATAGAAAAATTTGTGAAAAATTTTAAATAGAAAATTTATGACGAATTTTTTATTAAGAGAAATTTGTACAAAATTTATGGACAAATTTTCTTAAATTACTTTAAATGTAAAAAGAAAAGAAAATTTGAAAGTTAATTTTAGAAAGAAAATTTAGCAAAAATGTTCTGTAATCTGAGAATTTTAAAGTTTTTTTTTTGTTAAATATATGGACAATCATCGAAATTTGCAGTAAGGTTAGTACTATTAGATAGAAGGTCAGACACAAATTGTGTAAGCATTATTTTGAGCTCAACAGAGAGATTTAATTTTTTTTTTTTTTTGAAACAATGAAAAATTATCTATTTATACTCCTTCGGAAATTTTTGGTAGGATAAATAGTTGCGAATAAAACCCTGTATAACCAAAATATGCAACGTTATCCTCCTCTAAGTAGTTCTTGACAAATAAAGCTGAAAATATTGGAAATTTTAAAGAAATTAATTACAATTTTCCACCATTCAATCAATAGAAAAATATTTTTCTAATTTTACTAAATGGAATTTGAATGAAATCCTCACTTGGTTTTAGCGTTATTTGTATTAAGACATTTTGTTTTTATTGCTTTAAATTTGTTTAGCCTCAAAAGTACTTTTCATTTTCTTCACTCTCCTGAGATTCAAACAAGTGTTGAGTATATATATCTTAAGGCGTTTTTTTTGTTGTTATTTTAATTTTTTTAACTTCAATATTGTTTGTTATTGTTGTTTTATATCCTAGTTTTTGTTGCCTGATTTTGTCAAATAACAGTGACAAAAAAAGGCATTTTAAACAAACAGATATCGGTCTTTATGTTGTCAAAACTATAACAGGAAATATTTCTTTTGTTGTTATTTGTTTATTTTTTATGCTAGGAAATGTAGAGATTTTTTGTTATTGTTATTTTACTTTTAACCACCAGATTACCAAATAAATCTTTATACTAAGATTTTCTGTTTTTATGTTTAATATTTGTGTTGTTTTTCTTTTTTCATTATTACACATGAGTTTTATTATACATATAAAAGGTATATAGTTAGGAGCAAAATTAAGGCGGGATAAGAAATATATTCTAATAAAAATCAAGTAAATCTTTTCTTGAGAATGAAACTAAAGATAGATCAAATATCAATCATGGGGGTAGTGGCTTAATTTTCAATTACTATTACTTTGGAAATAATTGCTATTAAATCTTAACCAATTATAATTACTTGTAATTGTAAATGAAGTTTTACCAATTACAATTATTTCAAATTGTAAATTAATTTTTCCTCTTTAAATACATGTAATACAAGTAATTGTAATGGTTGAACTTTAATTACAATTACTTCAAATGTAATTATAATTGAAAATGATGTCATTACCTTCCAAGACTGTATGTATGTAATTGGTTAATGCACAATTACATATTACAAGTTATTTATAATTGGTTTAGTTAATTGCACGCATGAAGGTAATGATTACACAAAGTAATTAACTAAATGGTTAATTACAATTACTTGTAACTGTAATTGAAGTTTTTTTAATTACATTTACTTGTAATTTATATATCACTAATTACTTGTAATTGGCAAAACTTTAATTACAATTATACGTATTTGTACTTTGCTAAACTTTAATTGCAAATTATTGCAAGTGACAAAACTTAAATTACAATTAAATGTAATTGTAATTGGTAAAGCTTCAATTACAATTATTTCAAATTTAATTGTAATTAAAAATACAATCATTACCCCCAAGCATTGTCTATTGTGGTATTCTGAAGACAAATCGTTGGTCAGCAAGTTCTTTCTGTAACTCGATTCAGAAACTTTTCATAATTGACAGTTTAACTCTAATTCTATTATTTTCCCCATAAATGTTTCTAGTTTGACAATGGAATTTCATTTTATGTTTCACACACTCACATCTATAAAATCAATAGTAAATCCTAGATTTTTGTTGTTGTATTTATTTTTTTTTCCAACTTCTCTTAATAATAATTTTTCTCATAACATCTCTTTACATTGTTTGATGGCATCCATCTTTATTGATTGTATTCTAGATATGTATGTGTGACGGTAATATGATTCCAACACATCTAGACAACATTGTAACTGTCATATTGTATTCAATTTAATATTTTCTTGTTCCTAGTTGTCTTTATTTTTTTATCTATTCTATTTTTATGAGGCGTTAAATGTATAAACTTTGTGACTTTTTGATTGGATTTTCAGTTTGGATTTTTCTGTGTGAATTTTTGTTTTTTTTTCTGTACTTCCAACATGACTTGAAAATTACATTAAAATAAAACATAACAATACAACATTGAAAAGTCGTCATAGAAAAACTTAAATTTGAAAAGTTTTTAAAACAAAAATAAAAATATTATTATTTGCCATAAACGCTTTTCTTTATCATGATTTTGCAATATTTGCAAGAAAAAAATAAAAAAACAATTCATAAAAAATACAAGAAAAATTTATAGCTTTTCTATTAGGTGTTAAGTTTTTTTTATTGAAAATTTGCTAAAATCATTAAAATTTATAAAAGTTTTTTTTTTATTGATTTGTCATAGTCTTCATGACTAACATTAAAACAAAAATAAATTTTATTTTTATATTTTAGAAAAATATTAATTTTATAGCAATTATATTTTAATGTATTAAAAGTCAATTTAAAAATAATATTTTATTTTTTTTTTTTACAATATATAATAAAATTTAATTAATATTATAAATTATTATTTAGTGTAAAACACTTATTTTTTTATCTTTTCATAAGCTAAAACTAATACTTGGTGTATTTATATTGAATTTTTACTAAATCTTTTATATATTTATTTATACTCTATATAAATGTAGAAAAACAACAACAACATTACTAAAAACTCATTTTATAAAATATTTAATTTATTTAATTATTATAGTGGTTATAAACCTAAACTACAACACTACAATGCGATAACGAAATACCCTGCAGCTCGGCGTTAAACGTTCCAAAAGATATAGAATTAGTTACATATGTTTCAAATAATCTTACTAAAGCTATAATCATATTTCAATCTGTTAAATAATAGATAATTAAATCTGCCAGAGTTCGTTTCTTTTTTAAATAGATTTTGAAATTAAAATGGTGATTCCACTCTCGGTTACCCGGAGACACTAAAGTAGTGATTGAACTTTTTCTTTGCACTACAAACGGTACAAAATTTTATTGATGATAATATGTTTTAATGCTATGCCGATTCATAAACACCCATCACATATAAGCTGGTTTTTATTAACATATCAAATATTTAAAGAGTTAACATTTTATAAATTTTTAATGCTTAAATTATAGCCCAATAATGGAGCGATCTAAAAAAGGAGTTTCAGGGCAATCTGTCCCAATTAAATGCTAAAATTTACTTACACAATAACATTTTAGGTCATTGAACACAAGTACGTATCACAATCGCTTACAGGTAATTAGAAAAATCAGTCAAAGCTTGTCTTGTGAAAAAACTTTACAGCGTCTAAGTTTTTAAGCAGAAGGAAGTAATTATATAATACATTATTAATAAAACGTTATTAAAGTACTGATATCATTAACATTAAAAAGTTATATATAATAATTAATAATTCATGACTTATGTATATGAAAGTTATGACGTATAATGCATCGAGTCATAATAAACTTTTCTTTGAATAATTTGTGTATTTGTATATACCCAGCAAAAACTAGATAATGACTTCTAATTGTAGTACTTCCCTAAAAACATAATGGCATCAATGACTGCCACATATCTTCTGGATTAGAAAGAAGTTATCTTTTGAGATCTTACTAATATATAAATACAAATAATACACTTGTTTGTAAAGCTATAGATGCTGAATATTTTCTCATGCGATTTACAACTATTACTTTTTCAAATTACTTATGATGTCATTACTTACTTATTGTAAGTAATGATATCATGGTGTTAAAATAATGACTCCTTACAGGGTAAATAAATTTTTCGAGTATAATTGTGACTTTATATGGGATCTATGACCAATCATAGCCCAATCAGGAAAGTTCGTAAATGTACAAAATATGTATTACTGGTAAATTTTATACCAATATGGATATTTATGGACCTGGTCAAAGTAATAAAAAAAGGATACATTGAATTATTGTAAAACTCTCGGTATAAAACCACTACAAACACATATATGTATACTATAATCCTGTGAAATATTTTTCTATATGTTTGTATTTGTATTATCATGGATAAAAGCCAGGTTACCATAGATTTGTTATTACTTAATCATTTATCTCTTTTACATGGTTATTTTTATTATGATGTTTTTTTTTTTTTTTTTTGGTTCGACTTTCCAAAGGAATGAACAATAACTACATACATGCATGAATAACTTTCAGTTATGTTTATAGATGTGTGTGTATGTGTGTTTACTCTACACATATTCCTGTGTATTTTAAATACCAAAAATTGTTTGTGTTTTTTTTACCATTGTATGGATTTATATATAAAACCATATTTTATGATTATAATTTATATACATATATATTTAACAAATAACCACAAATAGATATGTATATTTACACTATTATCAGTATCATTATTATTAACATCATCATCATCATGAACAGTGTAAGCATTAAAATGTTTCCTTCTTCGTCACCTATTGAAAAGTCAATGCTTTGCATTCTCAATCACTCACTATCCCTCTCTCTATCTCTCTAACCTTTTTTAAGGTCTTGTGGGAATTTTGAATATACATATGTACATTTTATTTATAGATTTTATATGTTTGTGAATCATATAAAATGTCAAATATCTTTGGTAAAATAGTCCTTTGAGTATAGGAATGGTAGTTGTAGTAATTTTCAATAGATTACGTGCTTAAGTAGTTAATATCAGATATTTTAAATATAGACGACATTCATTGATTTCGTAAGCCTGTTTAAATGTGCTTGAGTCAGTTATTTATATTAACATAAATACATACATATATTGACAGTGAGTAAGAAAATTGTAATAAACTTGTCCATGCCTACAACATTTTTGAGAAAACGCAAATTTTTGTTTATAAATTAAACTATCGATATAGATTTAAATAAATATAATAACTTCCTAAGAAGTGAAAAGAAGTAGAATTTATTTGACGGAAGTACCTGAAGAAATAATGATTATATCACAGGCTTTTCTTAGGAGAGATATCCTTTTTATTAGATTTCAAATTCACTTATTCTAAAGTCATTCTCAGGAGGTATTTTTTATGTTATGTAATGTGGAAAATAAATTGTAATATTTTAGAATACAACTGCTTTGACTGATGTCATTATTTTGGCTTCTTCCGAAAATGCTAAAAGTATTTTAATTAGTGTTATTTTTGCAGTCGTGAGAAAGTACTTCTTTTATAAGTACTTTTATTTTTCGCTGAGCAAGTATGCTTAAACAATTTATGCTTAATATATACAAATAAAGGTCGTGCATTGTATGACATTGTTTCGTAATATATACGACATTGTATAACATTATTATAATTATTTTCGAAAAAATAAATTACCTAAATTTTAATTGATTTTTAAATCTTTTTTTGTAATTCTTGATAATAAATTATTAAACTAATGTTTTTTTATGTTTTCAAAATAATTCATGAACATTTTTTATACTTTTTCTGAAATTTTATAAAAAATAATTAAAATTTAACAAATATTATGTTTACTTTCTCTTAAATTAACGACAAGTTATTACATAACGTTTTCGTACTTGCGGAAAATTGGACCGGTTTGATTAAATAATATTTCATATTATGCACGAAACTTTCGTAAATATTACGAAAAAAGTAGTTACGAAAGTTAAGCATGTTATTTTCAATTTACAAGAATGGAAATGATCTCAGCCCTATTTTATCCATTGCAACGAAATATCACTTTTATAAATGCATATAGGTTCAAGACTTTAATGGCATATCTAGTCAAGTTTATTATTTATAAACATTTTAGCGCTATTCACTGTTTACCATTAATATCCATATGTATTAATACAATTTAAAATTGACTAAAATTTAAATATCAATTAATATTTAAATATAATTTATAATAATAATTGCTCTGCATAGATTTAAATTAACTCAAACTTTTTAAGAAAATAATTTTGTTTAAACACAAATCGGCCGACAGGTCATCAATTACATTTCAAAATATTATATTTAATTAAATAAATGACTGAGTTAATGGTTTCAATTTAAAGTTTAAGATTCATTAAAGTATTAACAAATTGAATGCACAGGTTCCTAAAAATTTTATAATATAATTGTTGAAATTTTTAAAACTACTATACAAGAGTGTCATAACTCTGGTTTTAGGGTTTTGTGAAATTTACTAAGTTCTATCGGTACTTATAAGCGTTTATCAATCGCAACCAAAGACGTATTTTTGTTTGTAAAACTTTTAGTTCGGTTCAAAAATAAAAATTTTTATTATTTATTTGATTTGTTTAAATGTTGCTTATGAAATAGTTAATGTGAAACATGAGTTATATCAGTTTTTTAATAAATAAGCGAGATATACATTTTATTTGTATATAATAGTATTTTAATTAATTCCCTGAACAAAAGAATTTTTTAGCCAGCAAAAACATGCATTGAAAAGTAATGAGTTTAAATTCTAAAATCTACTAACAAAATACAATTTAAAGTCATTATTATTACACAGTGATGACATTGAAGGTCAGTACCAATCACGGACGTTAAGAAGTAGACATTTCGGTAAATACTTACTAAGATCTACAAGTAGGTTTGTTTTTTGAGAAATAAATAACTTCAAACTTAAAAAAAAACACATTTGAAAAAAGTTAAAGGCTAGACAGAATACATTTATTTGTCAGTCATTACAAGGCTCCTTCTATATAACGTAGGCGATATGCAGTCATTATCGTTATCATGTTTTTACTGGGTATTTCTGACTAAAGTTCAAAAAAAAATTAATTAAAGATGATTTAACATTTAAATGAAAGTATTGTCTGCTTTTATTAAATGTGCACAGTGGCTTATGATTGTAACTATTGAGCGAAAAATAAAATTATATATTTTACTTAATTCTTTTTAATTTTTAAAATTACATATAAAGTAAATTATATACAATAAGAACCATAGTGCAATTGACGTAAATTTTTTCGAAATATACATAAGTACATATTTATTAAACAATTTATTAATGTATTCCATCAGTCTGTTGTATAAAAGAAGAATGAAATCATAATTCAATAAGATTTTTTGTATTTTTTATATTGATATTAAATATCCTCACAAAATAAGCAATATTTATTCACGCCCAAACAACCACAAATATACGCAAATATGTATGTTTGTCTACATGTATACACAGTAAAAAGTATATAGTGTATTACAAATACATATGTGCATTTGAACATTTGTATGTATGTATACTTAAATATCTCATTTAATTCATATAATGTAACCTTTACTCTATGTCGAGTAATTGTGGTTTTGTAAGGGATTTTACATTTGTAAAGATCGTGTGTGTATGCTATGTATATTTGTATATTATTGTATGTATAATGAGCAAGAAAAGTAAACATATGACGTTATTTACATAAACTTATATTCATTCACTTATACATATGTGTTTAAACATTATATACATACATATAAATAAACATGTTTGTACGCAACAAACACAAATACAAATGTATTTCGAATAACAGGACATTACACTACAATTCATATTATAACAATTATATCGGTACTACTGTCATCAGATCACTGTCTACCACACATATAAACGCATAAAAAATATATTTATTTGTAATAATTCAATATGTAAATAGTATATAGAATGTATTCATTCATATATTACATATACACATGCTAAAAGTTTATACCACCGCACACATATTGAATTTTTTCACATCTGATGGCATTTTCGATAAATGGAATTGAGGGCTAATGTTAAAAAAATCTATAAAATGTAAAATTTACACAATTCAACAACATACCTTTTGAAGGTGTTCCAAACAGAACTGAACTAACTGAACTAGAACTGAACTAGAACTGAACTATAACTGAACTATAACTGAACTAGAACTGAACTAGAACTGAACTAGAACTGAACTAGAACTGAAATAGAACTAGAACTGAAATAGAACTAGAACTGAACTAGAACTGAACTAGAACTGAACTAGAACTGAACAAGAACTGAACTAGAACTGAACTAGAACTGAACTAGAACTGAACTAGAACTGAACTAGAACTGAACTAAAACTGAACTAAAACTGAACTATAACTGAACAAGAACTGGACTAGAACTGAACTAGAACTGAACAAGAACTGAACTAGAACTGAACAAGAACTGAACTAGAACTGTACTAGAACTGTACTAGAACTAAACTAGAACAGAACTAGAACTGAACTAGAACTGAACTAGAATTGAACTATAACTGAACTAGAACTGAACTAGAATTGAACTATAACTGAACTATAACTGAACTATAACTGAACTATAACTGAACCAAAACTGAACTAGAACTGAACTAGAACTGAACTAGAACTGAACTAGAACTGAACTAGAACTGAACTAGAACTGAACTAGAACTGAACTAGAACTGAACT
>NC_060952.1:20844274-20846331 GCF_022045245.1 Lucilia cuprina
TTCTAGTTCTGTTCTAGTTCTGTTCTAGTTCTGTTCTAGTTCTGTTCTAGATCTGTTCTAGTTCTGTTCTAGTTCTGTTCTAGTTTTGTTCTAGTTCTGTTCTAGTTCTGTTCTTTTTCTGTTCTAGTTCTGTTCTAGTTCTGTTCTTTTTCTGTTCTAGTTCTGTTCTAGTTCTGTTCTAGTTCTGTTCTAGTTCTGTTCTGGTTCTGTTCTAGTTCTGTTCAAATTCTGTCCTAGCTCTGTTCTAGTTCTGTTCTAGTTTTGTTCTAGTTTTGTTCTAGTTCTGTTCTAGTTCTGTTCTAGTTCTGTTCTAGTTCTGTTCTAGTTCTGCTCTAGTACTGCTCTAGTTCTCTTGTGGTTCTGTTCTAGTTCTATTCTTTCTTAGTTCTTTTGTGGTTCTGTTTTACGTTGGGCATAATTCTCTCTTCAAGCCATTTAATGTTAAAATAATTATTTTTACCGGCTTCGTTATTATCCTTTATATTTAAAGAGTTCCTTAATTCTTCATACATAGAATAAGTAATAAGCCTCATTTGCATTTAAACATAATGACTTCCCAAGAAACATATTTGAGTGTAGTTTTTGAATCCTTTGGAAAAATTTGCAAAATAATTTTATAAAAAACAATGAAACAGAAAACACCCCTACGGAAACAAAAAAAAACTATTTTTTGTTTTTTGCTTGCTCTGATCTTAGTTCCAACAGGCTCACACATACATACAATTATATGAGAATATAAATGTAGGCCATATTTTAATGAGGCCTACAATAAGGAAGAAACAATTTACAGTGTCCTTTCGTTTAGTTTCCTTTAATTTATTTAAATTTGTATGCCGCAATAAAAATAAAAAGTAGGGGAAAAAACTGAAAATAAAATAAAAATTCCTACCAAGTGTATAAGGAATAAAATATTGGTCTTGGCCTTGTTAAAATCAATTGTGGCATGATGATTTCTTCCGTTACTTTTTATATGTATTTTTATGTAAATTGATGTTGTGTTATAATAAAAATCCAGCATTTTTCTTTCAGTTTTAAATTATTATTTTTATTTATTTTTGAATTACTCCTTATTATTTTTAATAAGAATTTTACTATAACGATTCTGTTTTACTGGTAGCGTCCATAAAACAAATTTATTCATATGGGCAATTTCGTTATTTGAAAATTGCACCAAGATGGATAGTAGGTCAGCTCTATCGGCCAAGAACTTACAGAGTTAGAGGGGGTGAAAGTTAGACATTTAGATCATGGACAAACTAGTTAAGCTTTTTACTAATAATCCTTGCAAAAATTAACTTCAGATAGTTATTTCTTCAAACTTAACATAAAATTCAAAATTTTTAACATTTTTTATTTATTTTTTTCGATTGAAATAGTACTAAAACAAACAAAATCAATTTTAACGGCAGATAACTTGACATAAAACTGTCCATATGTATTTGCTTTAAGAATAAATAATACCAAAGGACTTTCATATAGGTACGTATATATTTTGAATTGAACTTTTATTACTTATTTTTTCGTTATATTTTTTTAGTTATCGATTGAATTTTACCCTGACCTTTAATAAATTTTATGATGGGGTTGTATCTTGTTATTGGTTGTTGCAGCTTTTGCTGTTGTTTAAACATTATAATCGTCCAAAAATTGAGATGAAAAAATACATGAGAAGTACATATAATATTGTGTACTTCAAATAAATAAGTTCTTAAAAACAAGAACACTAAACCAAAATAGGGTGGATGAAAGGGTTTTAATGAAATCGAATTTAATTCAAAGGTATCGCGCTTGACATTTTAACTAAAATGAACTTTAAATCAAGGTCTTAGTGATTGAGTTTTAACGGAAATTACTCATAATAATAGTTAAATCTAGTTCAGTTCAAGTTCAGTGGTAGTTTAGTTCTAGTTCAGTTCTAGTTCAGTTCTAGTTCAGTTCTAGTTCAGTTTTATTTCAGTTCTAGTTCAGTTTTAGTTCAGTTCTAGTTCAGTTCTAGTTCAGTTCTAGTTCAGTTCTAGTTCAGTTCTAGTTCAGTTCTAGTTCAGTTCTAGTTCAGT
>NC_060952.1:20846431-20884870 GCF_022045245.1 Lucilia cuprina
AACAGAACTAGAACAGAACTAGAACAGAACTAGAATAGAACTAGAACTGAACTAGAACAGAACTAAAACAGAATTAGAACAGAACTAGAACAGAACTAGAACAGAACTTGAACAGAACTAGAACAGAACTAGAACAGAACTAGAATAGAACTACAACTGAACTAGAACAGAACTAGAACAGAATTAGAACAGAACTAGAACAGAACTAGAACAGAACTTGAACAGAACTAGAACAGAACTAGAACAGAACTAGAAGCGAACTAGAACAGAACTAGAAAATAAATTTAAATGCATTTTTTCTATATGCCAGTTTTGTTTAGAATTTTGTATTACTATCACCATTTTAGGTGAAACCTAGTCGAAGTTATACTACAGAACCACAGACTTTATTTGCAAACTTGTACATACATATTGTATATACTAAATTTAGTATATGGGTGAAAGTACATCTGCATATAAAGTAGAGTATATTGAAGTTGAGTATATCTAATATTTCTTTGCATAACTTAAATATTAAAATGATTTGGTTAGAAGAACTTTTTTCAACATATATTAGGGAAAGTGGCAGTGGCGGTAGTGGGAGTAGCAAAGTAAACAACTCTCTTCTATAATATTGAAAGAAAATGTGTAAAAGAATACTAATTTATTTCAAGGATATTTTTCTATGGATTTTCTGTTTATTTTACTTTTTGTACCAACTTTCCAAACAACACATATAGTAATACATGTGTATATGTAAAAGACAATACCGTTGACATCTAAGTGACACAGTGGAAAGAACAAAACATTTATTGCTAATAAACTTATTACTTTAAAATTGTTGGCCAAATTAAAATTTTGTGAAAAATGTACTTTTCGTTTTTAACATCTGTTATTATTATAAAATATTTAAATAATTTATATCATTATACAAATAGTCCCACTGTTCTTCATGGCAAGATAAAATTTTCTTTAAAAGCTATTTTTTTTATTCTGTATAAATATTTTCTCCATTCTTCTGATGGTTAAATATATGTGTTACTTTTAAATTCCTTGTATGTAAGTGAGGTTCCATTAAATAAACTATATTTTATATTTTTCCTTCGAAATATGTGTCATTATGGTTTTTACATTTTTATACACAAATCAAGTAGATGTTTTGTTCAAAAGATAGTAGAAAACGAAAACTTATTACGTTTTTCCATTTTGACGTTATTTTTGACATATGTTACAGCTAAAATTTTATACCACCAACCCAATTAAGTTTAAATACGTGTGTGTGTGTACGTATGTGTGTGAAGTAAACGAACGCGGTTTGTTATCCTTGAGCTCTTAAACAAACACGCATACATTTGAATATAGTTTATTATATAACTACTACATACTCTGTTAAGTAAACTTATAGCAACTAAAAATTTCCTTTTTTCAGTTTGGGAATATTTTGGGTAGATTGTTATTGTTGTTAGTACTTGTTTAGGTTTCTAGTTTGCAACATTTATATTTTTGTAATATGGATATGATGACATGTCAAAGAAGTTGCTAAATACTTTATTAAATTTAAAACATTTAGCTTCTAAACCATTTTATCTGTGGTTGAGTGATTTCAGTTGGAATGACGATAATATATTAAATAATTTTATTACTTACTTATTCTACTGACTAATTGTCACTTTCCACATGAAAATTTTTTTCAACCTCAGATTATCTGCCGGTTTAAAGATAGCCACAGGTTTCTTTTTAGTATTCATTTAACAAGAACTTAATGATTATTCTTTAAACTATCTACATAAGTTCTGTCCGAGTTCTTCATTAGTTCGAGTTCAGTTCTAGTTCAGTTTTATATCAGTTCTAGTTCAGTTCTACTTCAGTTCTAGTTCAGTTCTATTTCAGTTCTAGTTCAGTTCTAGTTCAGTTCTAGTTCAGTTCTAGTTCAGTTATAGTTCAGTTCTAGTTCAGTTCTAGTTCAGTTCTAGTTCAGTTCTAGTTCAGTTCTAGTTCAGTTCTAGTTCAGTTCTAGTTCAGTTCTAGTTCAGTTCTAGTTCAGTTCTAGTTCAGTTCTAGTTCAGTTCTAGTCCAGTTCTAGTTCAGTTCTTGTGCAGTTCTAGTTTAGTTCTAGTTCAGTTCTAGTTCAGTTCTAATTCAGTTCTAGTTCAGTTCTAGTTCAGTTCTAGTTCAGTTATAGTTCAGTTCTAGTTCAGTTCTAGTGCAGTTCTAGTTCAGTTATAGTTCTAGTTTAGTTCTAGTTCAGTTCAATGTATTATCTTTTTTAACGATTATTGATAAACTGTTGTGTTTGGTAATTTAATTAGAATAATTAAGTAGAAATTTGCGTAAACTTTTTATTAGTAGAAATCTCTCGTTTAAACTGTTAATGTATGAAGAAATTTTAAGTAGAAATATTTAAAATAAGAAAGTATGTCTTCTTTATTTCTTGAGATTTTATTATTTAATAATAATGATATAAAACTCTAGTTTTGCTTTCACTTCATTCAAAGAAAACTTTGAACCAATGACCTTAACATCTCAAGATTCATGCTAGCATTATCTTTGTAAGGTTGAATTTCAATGCTGCTTGTCTGTGTCTTTGTTAAATGTACATATAAAATTTCACTTGAGTGTATTTTCTTTTTTATGTTTTGCATTATTAATGTCATGTATGCTAATGTCATATTTATGGATAAAATAAGTATAAGTAGATAGTAGTATTAAGGTTGTCCTGTCTTTTGTGTAAGAGATATCATAACTTAAGGCTTTGATTAGTTTTAGGAAAATACCATATGTATATAGAAAACTATAAAACCAAAAATTTATTTAGTCAGATAAAAATATTTTTAGTAAATAAAAACATATTTTTAGGTATAGCTGTTAGCGTTGAAAAGAAAAATCCATTTTATTAAGTAGGACCTTGCTAATGTTTAGAACATGTGTATATCGGATAATATTATATGTATTACTAAAGACAAAGGAAAATTATATAAATAAAAGAAAACTACTACAAGACGTTTTTTTACTTTTTGTTGAATAATAAAAAAAAACAAAATAAGAAAAACGAAAACTAAAATCCATACGTGACATTGGCAATAAATAATACTTAAAGCTGTACAAATAAACACATACGTGAGACACACACTTTCAAAGAGAAATTACTAACGTAACGACGTTTACGTTGTATGTTCTGTATAGAAAATCTAATGTAGAAGAAAACTAATAGAACAAATGAATCTAGTTTAAGACAGATTTTCTAGCACTGTGGCAAAACAAAGCTGTCTGCTTAATTTTCAGTCACTCTGTAACAAGTAAAGACCTACAGCTTTTGGTTTTAACTGGGGAAAAGTAGCTACTATCGTAGTATTTGTAGTTTTGTAAACTAGTAAACTAACACTAAAGGTGTCAAAAGATAGAATGAGGGAACACAAAACTTCTAAATCCCACAGATATCTCGACCTTAATGCCCTGCTTTATTTTTTAAGTCATGCATAATACAGGCAACTGAACACATACACATACATATAAACTTATTTATTAAATTTACAGCTAAAAACCTGCAGACTTGCAAGTTGCCAGTGTATTTCTTTTAAAGAATTTTTCTTAAAAGTTCTTATATGTTTTTACTTTTAGTCAGGAATGGGGGTAATGTTTACACAAAGTTATTCATTACATGATCAATTACTTGTAATGTGTAATTGAGGAAGAACCAATTACAATTATTTGTAATTGAAGTTTTCTAAAGTTACTTGTGAAGTGTAATTGAGCAATAAATAATTACAATTACTTGTAATTACCAGTAACTATTACAATTACTTGTAATTAAAATTATGCTAATTACATTTATGTAATTGAAGTTACCAATAACAATTACTTGTAATAAGGTATCACATTTAAATATTACGTGTAATTAAAAGGAACAAAATCCAATTCTTCAATTATTATAAAAAGTAATTGTAATTGGTAAAGCTACTTTAAATGTAATTGAAAATTAAATCATTACCCACCCTAAAACCCGCTCTTGATCAACTTAACTTCGCTTAAGTTTTTAAACAGTGAAAGTGAATAATAGTCCTATTTCACACTTGATTACATTAGACAGAACATGAATACCCTTACAAAACTGCAGGGTTTTATCTTTATTTCTTTAATGTTTCTTAATATTTGATCATGAATCTGCTGATGATGATGGCTGTGCGTGAATTTCTTAGTCAGTATCTGTGACTGTCATATCTGTTCGGTATTGGTGTCTCATACACTGTAGCCTTTAAATAAATGTCTTTATTTTTATGTTAGTTTTCTTAAGAGATTGTTAGAAAAAAAAAACAAAGATGTTAGTAGTTGTAAATGTAGTTTAAATTTGTTTATCGATTTTCATATAATAACATAATAACATATTTATTATAATGGTTATTTTTGTTCTTTGCGTTTCTTTTAATATGCTGATATTAAATCCTAAATGGTATATATATTTAAAATTTAACCTTTTAGGAGTCATAAAATTCCAAACATTGTTACGTTACGTTTAGAACTTTTCCAAAAAAAAGTTACTTTTTTAACCTAAAGCTTTTTCTTTAAATTCTTTCTCACAATAATCTTAAGACAATTACTTACTTCCTTTCGTATGACATTAAATGATTAAAAGTTATTTAAAAAACATATAATTTTAATCAACCCAATAAATTATCATTTTAAAAATCGTATAAAATCAATTTAATATATGTATGTATTTAGAAAGGACTCAATAAAATACAGCATTGTTTAAGCTAAACAAGAAAACAAAATTTGTCAAGGATCATTATTTATTTACTGATGAAAACCCATAAAAAATTACACATACATAGACATGCACACACGCAAAAAACATTAAATGGAATTTGCTTTTAATTTGTTTTCCCCTAATATTCTTGTTTTTTATGCGTTTTTTATGTTTTAAAATTCTACAACTAATCCATGTGTAATTTGAGGGTTTAAACATTTAAATAATTGAACCATTGCAAATGTCATCTAGTAGAAAATAGCGACAATTTTTGGTGGAACAGGAGTAAAGCAGTTAAACCCCAACACACTGCCGGAAATGAGCGTAAAACGAAAAAAACAAATCACCCTCCTCAATATAATTTTTACGAATTGAAAATTTCTCAATTTTATTGGAGTTTAACTTTTTGTTTTAAACATAAGAATGCCAACTAGTTAACATACTCTTTGGGGGGATGTTTCTTTCATGTTAAAGAGGGTGAAACCAGCCTTAAGGTTTTTCAGGCAGAGACATGCAGGGTCATAAATGTTAAATGAAATTCTATTTTTAAGTAAGAAATAAATAATTGAAAGTATTAAATGAACGTATGTTGTCATCAATTGCAGATAAAAGTTAAATAGAGGATAATTCAAATGAAATTGAAATTGTATATAAAAAAATAAACTTAATTTCAGTATCTGCTGCAAGCAATGCGCCATGGCAAAGGATTTTTTCGATTCTAAAAATATACACATACTTACACTTCGTATTAACATACATACATGGTATATCAGTAGGAAATCAGTTAAAAATTAAACTCTTTAACTCACAATAAATTTAAGTGATTACATGGAAAAAAGTTAATTAATATATTTGTTAATACAATGTAAATTAAATGAAATGAAAGTCATGTAATTTGTTTTGAAGATAACTTTATTTCACGAAAAAATTTAATAAGCTAAAGCCAACATACTAAAGTATCATGCAGACATAATGAATTACCATCCAATGATTTGTTGTTAATTACAAAAAAATTCAAATTTCCCATTGGGCTATTTTTATGAGAACATGTGTCATGTTACTGCTGGTATAAATTAAAAATTGCCAAGATGTCTGTTTTCGAATATAGAAATATTCGTGATTAAAATGATATTATTACACCATTTAATTAAACATTTGTATTCATCAGCATCACCCATAAAGTAACGTCAAAATAATATCCCCCCACTCTCTATTTTTATAAGTTCAACCCCACCATTATCTTATACTATCATTGTCTTAAGTTTAAACTAATGACAAACAATATGGCTCCCAATTTAATACTTACAAAGAATATTATATTTAAGTGTAGATGGAGTTATGCGTATGAGAGGAGTTTCACAGCAATACGATTTTTGCTAGAAGAAATTTCATCAAAAATATTTTACAATATTTTATTGTTATAACACCCAGTGAAAATAAAACGAAGTACTTCGAAATGAACAACATTTATCACCATTTCAAAAATAGCACTAAGAGAATTTTTACCTTGTGTTTAAGTGATGTTTATTTATTTATTTATTTATTTATTTATTTATTTATTTATTTATTTATTTATTTATTTATTTATTTATTTATTTATTTATTTATTTATTTATTTATTTATTTATTTATTTATTTATTTATTTATGTTAATATTAATTCAGTGAAATATACTAAAATTTCAATTCCTGATAATTCCAATAATAGAACATACAAATAACATCCTGAGAATGACTTCAGATGTAGTGAATTTGGAATCAAATTAAAAGGGCTACACTCCTATGAAAAGCCTGCGATAAAATCGTAACATCTGCAGGTCTTTATCAGTAATTCTACTTCTCTTTTGCTTCTTTAGAAGTTCTTCTTTTGCAGGGAAATTAAATAAAAAGATTTATATCAAACAATTTTTAAAACAACTTTTAATTGAACAATTTTAAAAAAGAGAATGTTGGTCTTTCTTTAAATTCTATCATAAATTTTTTATAAAGAGCAGATTCTAGACAATTTTCTAAAGATACAATTGTATCGAAAATATTCTATTTTATCAAAAATTTCTATAATGAGAAAATTGTATCAAAAATTTTCTATAAAGAGAAAATTTTATCGACAATTTTCTATAAAGAGAAAATTTTATTGAAAATTTTCTATAAAGAGAAAATTTTATCGAAAATTTTCTATAAAGAGAAAATTTCATCAAAAAATTTCTATAAAGAGAAAATTTCATCAAAAAATTTCTATAAAGAGAAAATTTCATCGAAAAATTTCTACAAAGAGAAAATTTTATGGAAAAATTTCTATAAAGAGAACATTTTATAGAAAAATTTTTATAAAGAGAAAATGTTATCGAAAATTTTCTATACAGAGAAAATTTTATTGAAAATTTTCTATACGGAGAAAATTTTATTAAAAATTTTCTATAAAGAGAAAATTTTATTGAAAATTTTCTATAAAGTGAAAATTTTATTGAAAATTTTCTATAAAGAGAAAATTTTATTGAAAATTTTCTATAAAGAGAAAATTTTATAGAAAATTTTCTATTAAGAGAAAATTTTATAGAAAATTTTCTATTAAGAGAAAATTTTATAGAAAATTTTCTATAAAGAGAAAATTTCATAGAAAAATTTCTATAAAGTGAAAATTTTTTCAAAAATTTTCTATAACGAGAAATTTTTATCAAAAATTGTCTATAAAGAGCAAATTTTTTCAAAATTTTTGTATAAAGAGAACATTTTCTATAAAGAGGAAATTTTATCGATAATTTTCTATAAAATGAAAATTTTATCAATAATTTTCTATAAAGAGAAATTTTATCAAAAATTTTCTATAACGAGAAATTTTTTATCAAAAAATTTCTATAAAGAGAAAATTTTATCGAAAGTTTTTTATAGAGAGAAAATTTAGTCGAACATTTTCTATAAAGAGAAAATGTTATCTATAAAGAAAAAATATTGAAAGTTTCTTTTTATTAAAACTTTTCTACAAAATTAAAATTTTATAATAATTTTTCTAAAAAGAGAAAAAATTTTATAAAAAAATCTATAGAAAACATTTTATTGGAAATTTTCAGTTGCTAATTTCTATAGAAAAAACGTTGTTGAAAATGCTTTTGTTATCAATTTATTGCTATGAAACTCTTCTTATATGAACACTACACGCACTTACATATACATATAGTACATATACGTTTTACATATGAATATAAATATGTAGAGAAATGCGCTAGTATACATAAGTATTTTAGTTATCGCGATGATATGTGCGTTTCTTTTCATATAGATAAGATATATGTATGTAAAAGATACTTTCCTTGTACTCATTGCATAGTCACACTCTTTCTACCATAAATTTCTATAAGACGCATATGTTATGGCATTTAAATGGCAATTTAAAATGTCTTTATGGCAAAATAGTTGGAGCTTTTTCTTTACTTCTTTATAAAAAAAATTTGCTGTTCCTTTTTTTCCTTTTAAAGAAACAACATCTATGAGCATTTTAAATCAGTCTTACCAGAAATTGTTTTAATATATGCATAAAATCATTTTTTTCTTTTAAGAACTCGTAGTAAAACTTTTAGAAATTTTTGTGAAAAAAACAACAACAATAATTACAACAAATTTTCGTTATAGTCTTATAATACTTATTTAGCATTTAAGTGGGTCATAAAAGGTTAAGACTTCAGCTGGCATACATACATTCTCACACATGCTTATATCCTGTTTACGTTTAAAATAATTTTCAAAAATTTAAAACGCATATTTAAGGCAAACCTAGAAATTTATATAAAAAGTAGAAGTTTAAGGAGATTTTACTTAATCGTATTGTAAAAGTAGAAAACCTTTTTTTTAACATTACTATTGTTTCTCGATTTTTTTAAACATTTATGTTTAGAAGGTGCTATAAATTTTATAGAGTTTCTGTAGAATTTACTACTCAGGAGATTTACTTAAACTATTTACGATAATTTATGGAAGATTGTCATATAAAAAAGTGAAGTAAAAATTATTTATGTCATGATTTTGAACTAGTTTCCATTTTATGTTAGAAAAAAAAAGTAATCCTTATTTCGAAGATTTAGGAGTCAAAGCATTAGTAAGTGTAAAGTACTGTTTAGTAGATTTATATAGTTTACTAATGCATCAAGGCCAATAAATGTTAATTATTTTAATTTCACGAAATATATAAAACTTAATTTTTTACGTTATTTTTGTACTTAAGAGAAAAGCCTAATGAAATTATAAAATTTTTATAAAATAGAAAATTTAAAGAGATAACATTACAGAGATAAATAGTAAAAAAGAAAATTTTAAAACTCTTCTAAAGGAAGAACATTTTCCTAACAAAAATTAATTTTATCGAAAAGTTTTCAGTGGCAAAATATATCAAAACGTGTAAAATTGGAGAACATTTACAACTGAAAATACTGAAAATTCTGTTGTCGTTTCGTCAAATGGTTTTGTGTTAATTATCCAAGATTCTATTTCATTAAAGCTATATATTCACTGCTACTACTCCTAAATGCCCTGGTATAATGACTGTCGAGAGTTTTAACGTGAGCTCCAGCTTTAAAGACTTTATCTCACGGTGGTCTTTTTCACCCACTGGGTAGACTTGAGAAAGGTCTACCATCGCCCCTTTGTTCTTCAAAGAAGAACTCAGGTGGCAATTTTTGTACATTGGCTTTGACAGGTCCATGCACAAGTACTTTGCTGGACTACTCGAGCTATCTAATCTCTGACCATTGGATGGCCTCTGTTGATACGGTGGGGGTATCTGTTGTTTTCGGCTACAGCACCGAACTTATCCTGAAATATTGACTATAATCATGCATCAGTGTTTTAACCGCCACTTACTCTTCCCGCTAATTTGGGTTTAAACCACAGCCACTACGTGGATCCCGAAGAAAGCCAGGACATAGTCCTGCGGGCAACTGGCCACCCTTAGTACCAGATTATGCGGTGCTCTGGTCTGACATCTATCTATGTAAGGACTAAGACAAGACTGTAACCAATTTTTCTATCTCGGCCAGACTGGGTTTAAAGAGGAGGCATTTGCCACCTCTTTAAACCCCGGGATTGCAATAATATCAAGGCAAAGGTCTCGCAAGGTAACATGCCCCCGAAGGGAGGTACTTAAATAATGTAAACCTTACCTCTATGAGAGTATTTAGTTAAAGCTTTCTATGTAACAGTATGTGTTTGGGCAACACTGATTTAGAATAATTTTTGATAATTTTCTATGAGTTAAGAACTTTTATTTCGAAATTTCGAAAAATTCTGTAATTAGAGAAGTTTCTCAGTAAGTCTCTTCTTAAAGAACATCCCAGTAAAATATTTTTATATTTTTGTATTGAGGTACATTAATTGGTAATGAGTGCCAAATAGACAATAGTTGTTCATAGAAGAACAAAAAAACTAGTTATTTCCCCAAATAATAAGCACTTACACTTTGTTCCAATATAACTAGCCAACTAAACGTATAAGTACAAATTTTGCTGGAATATTTATTTATAGCAAAATTATAAATTTTATAGTTAATAGTTTCTTCCACAAACTATATAAATAACAAGTTTAAATTTAATTCCATTTCTCGTTAATATTAATAGTAACTACATATTATAATAACAAATTTCCATAAAATTAGCCTGTTTTTTGCTTCAGTTACCTCTGCTATATGTGTTTTTAAGTACCGCCACCAGCTACTACAAATTTGCATTTAATTTTTTTGTTTTTGATTCCAAATAATTGAATTTATAAGCTGCTCTAAATAAAAAAAAAAGTAACCTAATTGTTTATGACAAGTACTCTTAAATAATACTACCATTTCGACTCTGTTAGTTATTATAAAACAAAAACAACAACATCAACAAAAACTGCTCTCCCCTTCATGAGATTATTAACCTTGTACTGTTTTTACTAAATCATAAAATATTTACGAGATATTTAGCATAAATTGCATATTTTGTAGCAATTTTAATATTTGTGTATTTTTTTTTACTGACTTCTTTTGTACACATAAGAACATTTTCTTAAACATAATGAAAAATTTCTTTAAATTTCCGTTTAAGATTATAAAATAAGCTCAAACACACGCATCTTAATATACATTTATTTTAAAGATCCCCATAATATTCCTAAAAGTCTAAAGTGAAATCCTTATAGATTTTTTTTCATATTAAAACCTCCCACCATCAAGACAGTTTGTAGGAAATTTATAAAACAGTTTTTGGTTTATTTTTATTCTATTTTACTTGTATGAGTTTGTGTGTGTGTGCTGTAGCCGCCATTTCCTAAGAACTTTAATATCAGGCAGTGATTTTCTTAAGATTCCTTTTTTTTTTTTGATTTTTTGCTATTTTTAATAATGTAACAAATAAAATTGTTACAGGATTTTCTTTTTACCTTATTTTGCAAAAGTAAACTTTTTTTATAAAAGATTTACAAATAAGTTTGCAAAATAGAATAGTATGAGTGAAAAAATTTGCATATTTATAAACAAGTCCTGGCCATGTTGTTGAATGCACAGTGTTTTGATTAATAAAAGTCTTGAATTGCAACAGCTATAGTCCTAAACTATTTGTGGACAGAATGGGCCGAAGGGTTATAGTGGGCGTGTCACCTTTCATATTAGCAAATTATTAAATCATTAGTACATCTGAGAAAAATAACAGTTAAAGTCCTAAAATTTTTTCGAAACCAATTTAGTTTCAATATGATTATTTAAAACAAAAAGTGGGTGGAATATCAGCAGGGGGCGTGTCACCTTTTTTATGAATAAAATACAACAACTTTTATGAATAAAATACAAAAATTTGTTTATCTAGGAAATTATTCCTAAACTTTTGACAAAGAATTTCCACATCAATTTCAACATATCGTGTAATAAATTGGCTGACTGCAAATTGGGGGAGCGGCACCTCCCATATGAATTAAATACAAAAATTACTTTATCTTAGAAATTAAAAAAACTTGGTGACTAAACTTTAATATTCATCTTAAGATTTTGGAAAAAGAGCGAAATTTCGTAAAAGAGGTTTTTTATTTATTCCGCTTTTAGGGTAGCAAAGCTCAAAAGAAACTTTATTGAAAATATAAAATAAAAAATAATGGAAAATTTTCTAAGAAAATGTTCAATAAAATTAGATAAGAATTTATCGAATATTTTTTAAAAAGAAAAATTTTGTAAAATTAATAAAAAAGTTTCTGTAAAAATAATATTAAAGAAACAATTTTGAATGAAAATAAATTTTCTAAAAAAAATATTAAAATTGAATCCTAAAACTAAAATCACAAAAATATAAGATTTAGCAGAGTAAAACTATGAAAAGTTTACTACATGTAATTTAAACCTTGTAATTTTCGTGGTAAAACCACGAAGATCCTATGGGGTGACCTTGATGATAGCAGGACGAAAAATCTCCTCAAAATGAGCAAATCGGAAGTTAAAATGATGGTACGTATTTTAAGTGGATACACAGGGTTACGAGCACATCTATGCAAAACTGGAGCACTTTATTTGTCACTGCCAAGCATTCGTCGAAGTTAGATTCAAATATCTTGGAAGTGATGTCATTCCGGAAATAACATTCTTGACTGACACTGATTAGAAGATTCTTAGGAATTACGTTCAGGAAACTGAGTTTCTGAACACTGAAAAATAATTCATTCAGTTCCCTTTTTTCATGATGAGGAGCGCACAACAGGTCCGATAGTGGCCTATGTGTATTTCTTCGGATTTGATGTTGAATACATCCTCTTATCAACTTAACCTTAACTTTAAACTAATAGCAGATTTTAATATGTTTTAAAAAAAACCCCACTGTGCAATATAATCTTAATACTACTTGTATAGTGGTGTAAGTACCAGAAATATTAGATTCTAGTTGATATTGTATTTTCTACATACAATTCTTTCCATCAAATTCAAAATGAGCACTAAAAAAGCGACTGTAGTAGTACAATTGCCTGATTTTTTAAAATGACGTATAAAACGAGTAAAAAGAGCACATCTTGACTTGGTTCGAATGGATAAAAGAAACACTTTTTTATGTTTTTATTTTTTATATGATTTCTTTTAGAGCAACAATAGAAACTAAGGAGATATTTAAGTGAAGCCAGTTTTGTTATGGAAAGGGGGGGGGGGGGCTTTTGTGCCACATTTCAATATTGTAATGTAACAGCAACAACAGTATTTTTTGAATATAAAAGCTAAAACAATTTTAGCAAAGAACACAATTTTTAAGCAGCAATGAAGTTGTAATAAGAGAGTAAGGGGCTAGTACTTATACACCTTACTCCTAACTCAATACCACACAAGAAACACTGGTCCCACAAGTTCTTTTGTACACAAAGAGAAGTAAAAAAGGACCTATTTAGCATAAAGCATGTAATCTGAGCTGATTTGCAAAAAATAGAAAACAGGAGCATTCACACACACACACACACATGAGCGTTCATATAAAAAAGTGTTGCAGATTGTTATTTTGATGATGACGACAACGATGATGATGACGAAGGCATTAAAGCTGTCTACCTCTCCCCCTTTTGTACTATACTAAAGGACCTCACATACATACATTTTAAATAATGCTGCGTAAGGAGGTCGGGTGTGTGAATGTTTTAGCAAGTTTTGAATGTAAAACAGTGGCAACATTTTAAATATTACAAGCTACTTGCTGTATATTTTAAATTGAAATACTAGAAAAAGGAATAGGTTCAATTTTCGTCTTCAGCATTTTTGCTTCAGCTTTCACTTTTTGCCAGTAGAATTTAAATTGCTTTAAATTTGGTTTTTGTCTTGAAATGTTTTCTTTTTTCATAATATAATTTAGTTGTAAATTTTAAGCAATGAAATTGTAAAATTGTACTTGTAAATGTCTAAATCCGTTTGTTAAGTCTGAGTGTGTGAGTCCTTACAATAGTCAAATGCCATGTGAATAAAATGTTGTTCTATGTTTTCTATTTTTTCTTTTTATTTTTTTCGAAAATGTGTGTGTGTGTGTAGGAGTGAGAAAAACCATGAAGAAACAGATTTCAAAAAGGAGTAAATAGTCAAATTTATACTCATACATGTTCCTATAAGAATATGTATGCAAATTTTTTTTTTTGTTCCAGCTCCTTTCTAGTCTAAAGTATAAAATATAAAGAACAAGTTCTTTTTTATTTTACGTTATTATTTCCACTTTATTATACATTGTCGTAGAATTTTATTACATTTTTATTAGGTCTTTCATTTTGTTGTTTGTTGAAATAATGGAATAATTTAAAATAGTAACACGAAATAAATCTTTAAAAGCGATTTTTTTCTGTGATTTTATTATTTTTTTCAAGATTTTTGCATTAAATTAGCAAAGAATGAACTTAAATTGTTCTTTTAAAATATTTTGAATTTCATTTGTTTTTGTGAGATTTTATGTTTAAAAAGTGTAAAATTAATGCAAATTTTTAATTTGTGTTAAATTTATGGATCTGCTGGTAATATTTATTATGAAATCGTAAAAAATGAAATGTTAGGAATTTTATTGTAAATGTTAAATAAAATATTTTCTATGAAATGTTTTATTGTTTATTTAATATGTATTTTTAGAAATTGTGAAATTTTAAAATTTGTCAGCCTGTAGTTTGATTACAAGGTTTACATGAACGGACAGACAGACGGACATACAGACGGACGGACATAGCTAAATCAACTCAGGAAATGATTCCGAGCCGTATGGTATACCAATTTTATTGTGCCAGCCCACTAAAGAGATATAGGGTATAATAAATATATTTCTTTTAACATATAAAAGTAACTGCAATTACACAATTAAATGTCTATATGTGAGACATTTTAGTTTAATTAGTTTAATTACTTTTTTAAATTATTTTCTTAATTAACTAATTAAAGGTTTTCTATTTTTGCTTATGTATACAATCACATACGTTTTTATATGTATATGTATTTATATTCATTTAGGTCGGAATTTACTTACCTTTTGTGTTTTGCTCTCAAAAAACCCACAATTATTTTTTTACGAAATTAGCAACAGCATTGTTATAATATCTAAAAAGATAAAATGAAAGTTGTACACTGTTAAAAATTGAAAGAACATTAAAAAAAAAACAACTCAAAGTTAACCAAAACAATGAACATCCAACCCCAAATATAATATACATCTTTACATGTTACAAGAACCACAAAATATTTACTCTCTACTAAATAGCAACTAACCGAGATAATAATCATGACTTAATAATTATAATTACAACAACAACATAATGTATGTTGTTAAGAATTTTACTTAATGTAATACACAATTAATGGTATGTAGACTTACCTACTTGGCTTATATGTGAAATTATTTTGTTAACATTACACTAAAAGAAATTATAAGGCGACTTAGTGTATATTTATGTATATACATATTTATTTTCGTATTTTATATGGTTTGTAACACAACGAAGTATAGGTTATAGACGAACAAAAGTAAATATAGATTCGAGAAATGTCTGTCTTCTAAAGGCACAATAGGATTGCGAACAGGAAGAACTAAACATTGAAATTTTCCACAAATGTTCCCTATAGTTATGCCTTGTATATTCCTGCGAGCAACTGGCCACCCGTAGTACCAGATTATGTGGTTCTCTAGTTAGATCCCATGCCAAATAAAACCAAAGATAAGCGGAGGAGTGAAGTGACATCACCAGTTTTTAGCCTCGGCAGACTAGAGATACTGGTAGCCCTGTGGGAGGCACAATCCACAATTGTCTTGAGGAGTGATGTGACATCACCAGTTTTTAGCCTCGGCAGACTAGAGATACTGGGGGAGGCACAATCACAATATTCTTGAGGCCTCATTAAATGCCATATACGAAATATATTTCTGATGTTCGTATTAATATGAAAGAGAAAGTTCGCAAGTGAAGCCAGGCCAACCATCTAAATAAACAGGCGCGGATCTAACGCGAAAGTTTGAGCAAGGCTTTTGTTTGTTTTTTTCTTATATTCTTTTTTCCTTTTCCTCGTTTGTATATTTTGTATGAAAAAAATTCTGTTTTGGTGAGAGGATGAATTTCCCTTTTCCCCGTGGATCCGCGCCTGCTATAATAAAAAACACCTATGACCTGATCATCACCCTGTACCGAATGTTTTTGATTCGTTTGAAGCTAACAAAGCTAAACATGAGAGCTTAAAATTCCATAATTAAAACTTGGTTGGAAAATTTCGTTTCATCGGGTTTACTAATATTTGATTCGATTAATGCAGAAAGAATTAATATGATATGTATTATACGTATAAAACATTTACTGAACTTGTTCTTGTTTTTAAGAGATGGGCAGTCTTTTTGGCACGAATACATATGATAGTAATTACATTTTCATTACATAGTTAAACAATAGTTTTACCATAGTTTTTAAAAAATTTCTTCAAGTGTTCATAATAATTTCTTTATGCATATTTACATTAACGTTTACTCATGAATATGAACATTAACCATAAAATGAAATTTTTAACATTAAACTACCGCTTTTTTGGTTGCTGTCCTCCAACCCTATTGGTAATACAAAGAAAACCAAACATATAATATCTATGTATGTATATACGTATGAACGCTAAAAAGGAGTGGAGCTTATACAACTATATACATTATATTAATTGTAAATATTACAATATTTAAGGTCTCTTTAGTCTTTACTTTTACCAAACAACTTTTAGCAGACATGGTATGTTTAACCTACATTATGATTTCACTATGTGAACCATTAAAATATGTATCATGGATGTTAATGATGAACCAGAAAAAGACAAGGGGACAAAAACATTGAGAGGAATTAACTTAAATTGAGCAGAAATTTCAAGTATTTTATAAAATATATAAATACATACAAACGTATATATACCCAGCAAAAAGTTACGTTGAAAAGTTAAAAAAGCATTTCCACTTATTATTTTAACACAGCTTTCATATCACTACTTAAATAAGTGCTTACTAATAAGGAGTTTTAACAACAAAAAATGCACACACACAATATGAAGCTGGGTTCGTAAGTTCGCTGTATTACTTACAACACCACTGCTTATTGTGCCACGAATAATGCTTTTTACATAGAAACACCATTTTATATGTGTGTGTATAATACAGTTGCTAACCCCAGATCCAATATAATAAAAAACGTACTGACGTATCTGATTATATGAAAGTCATTAGAAGATTGCTTAAAAGTAATGCACACGGTAAATAGTATACATTGCATAGTAATTGGTTATAAAAGTACAAGTTATTTTTCAGTTGTTGCTGGGTTTGTCTTTACTACCTTAATATAAAGGTCTGTGTGGTTTTAATTGAAGTATTTTGTTGGCCAATTTTATAGAGGGTTGATTATTTCATATGACTTTTAACAAGTATTACCACTACTCGTGACTTTAAGTCATACCTAGAACAGAAGACATAAGCACCAGTCTGCTAAAGCAAAAACAACCAACCCGCTATCCAAACACACCCTCTCCCTTTTAACTTAACTCGTGCAGACATTTAGAGCGACATACATATGTTCAATTTTTACTCGGTAAAATAAGATTTTGTTTCATTTTCGCTTAATTAAGTCTAATTAAAATTTTACTTGCGGTATTGGAACTTTTCATACTTACTTTGCGCTTTGTTGTGATTTTTTTATGTAATTGACTTTTGACTGTTAATGTTTGACGTCAGACTGGGTTGTCTTTTAGAATTGTAGGTTCACTGATTATGCTGAATCTGACTGTGGGTTGGTATAACCTTTCTTGTCTACTGCTAAGGTAATTTTTGTGTTGTGTATGTTTATATATTTTTGAAGTGGTTTTTATGTCAATTTCATTGTCATTTTTTCTAAGTTATAAATTTGGTTTTAAGAGCCCTTTTACTTATTTGTATTTTATGTATGTTTCTTGATTTGCTGCACAAACTATTTTATAAAACAAAAACCATATAATTTTATTTTTTTAAAGTTTCCTTTAACCAATTTGTAATTTATTTTTGTTCCATAGTATTTATGAATTTATTATTATTATTAATAGTATTATTATTAATTAGCTTTTTTAAAATTACTTCTTATTAATACTTTGTATTTTTTTGTTCATTTTTCTTTTTCTCTTTAGTAAAGTCTTATAAATTTTTCTTTTACAAATTTTATTACTGGAAAATAAATCAGCTTAGTTCAATTAAAATTTTGTCATGTATAAAATTTAAACATACTTAAGGCTGTATGCAGCCTTAAAGAGATTTCATAGAAAATATTATTAAATAAACAGCAATAATATAAGATTACCAGACAAAATTCCTGCAAACAAAATGTTCTTCATCGAAAAACAATGTTTCTAATATTCCTATTAAATTCGATTAATATTTGTTATAAAATATATATATTTTTTTAATTTAATTTACTATTGAAATATTATATGTACTAACACATAATATTTCGACAAAAATGAAGCTAGCAAAAAAAGAACTTTCAAAGAAGCAAAAAAGAAGTAGAATTTACTTCCCCAGCAAAAAAAAAAATTCCAAAGAAGTGAAAAAGAAGTAGAATTTACTCCATGGAAGTACTAAAAAAGTCCTAAAGAAGTGATGATTTTAACATAGGCTTGTCATAGGAGGGATGTTCTTTTTATTTGATTCCAAATTTATAACACCTAAAGTCATTCTCAGGAAGTAATTTTAAAGTTTTTTTTTTAAATTTATTAGAAAGGAAAATTGTTGTAGACAAAACTTTTATTTTAAACAAAATTGGATCCTTTTGGCTTCTGTGGAAGTCAATAAACATCACTTTCACAGAAGATAAACAAATTCATATAGTGCAACTATTGAAATAATGATAAATGTTATTATTTTGGAAGTACTTCGTTTTTTTTTTGCTGGGTTCATAAAAGCACTAAAAAGACCTTAATGAGTGATTTAACACAAACTTGTTATAGTAGCCAATACTTTTTATTTCATTCCAAAATCACTACTTCTCAAATCATTCTGAATAGGTAATTTTTTATATTCTTTTCGAAAGTTATTTTTAAATGAAAATAGTATTTTAACTCAAAAAATTTGGAAGGTTAAGTTCTTGTCATACCGGCTTACAAATAAAGACTTAATTAAGATATTACAAACAACTTACCTTTTTCCTTACTTTTTAATTACTACTGTATTGCGTCCTGATTATATAGATGTAGTCCAATAACGTCTTATTAATAAAGTCATGTATGCCATATACGTGTTAAAATAACAACTTAAAATACTGTTGTTTAAGGAAATTTTAGTATTTTTTAACTTTTTACTTTTCAATGTAAGTTTTTGCTGTGCTTTTTAAACACATATAAGAATATTTTGTCTAAAAAAATAAATAAAAAATGTTAAGAACAACAAATTTATATGTCTATTTTACAATTATGTGGTTAATTCATCTAATGTTCATAAATAAATAATAAAAAATAAATTTATTTTCTTTTCATAACAGTGGGCAAACATTCCTGAAAAATGTAATAAACGAATAATTCAACGTCATATGTATATAAAGAATTAACTAATTTTAGGTGTGACAAACAATGTTATCATATATATAAAAAATGCTTATTATTATTGCCTACTGTACAAGAGTTTTATAATATTATATGCTTGTGGTTACATTTTTGTGACAAAATCCAATGTCATATATTTAATTAAATACATATTATTTATGTATTTTTTATTTATTTACCAACAAATTTTACATGTTTAATGATTTCAAAGTGATTTACATTTATTATTTACATAATTAAACATTTCCGATATTAATATTTAAAGCAGGGTTGAACAATGAAAATTGAGCCAACAATTCAACAAACTTATGCAAAAATAGTTTTTCATTATTAAAACCCACATCACTGTAGTAAGAAGGGTATTATGAGTTTGTGCTCATGTTTGTTACACCCAAAAATTTTGATTCTATTCCCACCTTAAAGTTCACCAATCGGCTTTCTGAGTCGATGTTATATCATGTCCGTCTGTGTGTCATGTAAACCTTGCTCACACTTAACAGGTTTCATTTTCTTTCATACTCTTTTTTTGACTCAAGGAAAAGCCTATTTAAAATGCATACAATTTTATTTATAACACCCAAAGATGTTGGTCCTATCATAATAATAACATAATCGCTGGTGTAGGTTATCACATGGTCGGTAATGTCGGACTTGTTATTTAATATAATTTATATGTTTGTATTTTATTTGAATTTCTCATCAAAATATTTTGGACATTTCATCGTTTAAGAATTAAAATATTGCAAAAATTCAAGTGTTAATTTTATGTAATTTGATTTTAAAGACAAACCCCAGCAAAAACTGCGATTATACAACAATTTTCTTTTATACTTATACAAGTGCTAAATACCGTCTGCATTTCTTTGGAGAACTCTAATAAGTCATTATTATTTGTTTTTGACATCGGTCTAAAGAACATGAAACCCACGATTATATTATTTGTAGAAAACTTTATAATGTCATATTTGTAATAAGTTATTTAAGTACTTATTTATAATCGTGTTAAATACATGCCTTCAATGACATCACTATGGCAAAAATGTCAATGAATAGGTAATAAAAAGTTGTTTTAATTGCTATATGGCTTATTACTTTTCAGTGCAGGTTTTCGCTGGGAATTTTAAATTAAATAAACAAATTGCATAAAGATACATTCATTCATACATATTTCAAATATATAAGAAACACATACTAATAGATACAAATATTTATGTGACATAAACAATTCATTTAAATATACGTACGTATGCATGTGGCTGAATAGTTATTATTAATAACATTTTAATTTATTTTAATTGACAGCAAGTTAGAAACATAATAAAGTTGTTATTATTATTATCTTAAAGTTTGTTATTGTTGTTATTGCTCTTGGATTATTTTGTCTAAATTTTAGGGAAAATTCTTAGTTTAATTTAATAATAAATAGACAATATTTAACATATGACAAAATATTTTTCAATTTAAATATTATTTAAATTTAAAGGCAAAAGATAGAATTTAAAAAGATTTTTTAAAGAATTTTTGTAAATAAAGCCTTAAAGTATGCAAATATGTTTAATTATAAAATATGCCGTAAGGTATGCAATTGTTTACGAATAGTAAATAAAAATTTAATTTATTGTTGATGTACAAATGAAATAATATCAATATTAATTAATGCGACTTTGATCGCGGTGTTTGTTATTATTTCTATAAATCGAATTCTGAAGTTTGGAAATTTTATAAAATTTTTAAAGTTGCGTCAAAAGAACTATGTTTCAAACATATAAATAAGATTCCAATAGACCTTCTACTTTGCCAGTTATCCGATGAAAATCCAGTTATTGTCAATATATAAGTTTTCTTTGCTTCAACGCAGATGGAACAAGAAATACACATGCCTGGTGTCAAATTGACACCAAAGTGTTTATAATTTTTCAATAACATCCGTTATGAAAGTACGTTGTCGGACGTACTTTCATAACTCATCGAAATCTATTTTTTTAAACATCATTTGTCAATAGTGAGCCTAGCATGTTTGTTAACATTTAGACAACGGATATAAAATTTAGATTTCGACAACGAGTGTTGTCGTACGTATGTACACGTTGGTGTCAATTTGGTAACAGGAGTGTATATTTCTTTTTCTATCTATGTATGTACTAATTTTTCTATTTTGCTTTTTTCCTTTAAAATTCTAGAATTTATCATATTTTTAATTTAATTAATTTTAACAGGCAGTTTTATTTAAAACATGTTTTAATACTCTCTCCTTATAGCGTTTATTGCATTTTTAAGAATGTACACATAAATGCTAGAATAGGGTTTCTAATACCATGATTTTTACAATCGTTTTAGTTTCAACATTTTCCATAGAATAGAAAAATTAAATTACAAAATTTTCTTTTTAAAAAGAAAGTTTTTTTTTCAAAATTTTGTAAATAACTATAAAAAATATATAAAATCTATAAATTGTAATTATATCAAAATTTAGGTAAGACCTACGAAAACCCAATTTTCTACACAATTCTATATGAAATATGTATACTTGGTAAAACATTTTATAAATTGTAGATTATTTAAAACAATTTATCCTTTGTCCTTATATGAAAATGTACATACAATTGTGTATAATAAAATAAATGCTTATTTAATATGTTTTATTTCAAAACTCTCTAGTAAATATCTCTATTTAAAAATTGAAAATGAAAAACTTAATAATAAAACACACACATAAAAATATATTTAAATAAAAATAAAAAAAAACATTCACATTCTAATACTCAAGTTACTCTTTAAAAAAAATATATATATTCATAAAATGAACTCATGTTGTTGAATATGCATGAATATGTATTCATGCTTGCATTAGAATGTGTGTATTTATAGAGAATTCATATCCTTTTTTGTGTGGCTAAATGAATGAGTGTGTGTGTTCACTTTCCTCAAAAAATACTAATATAGTTTTGTTGAAATATATATTTATGCATATATGCGGATATACTAAACATGAGAGTTTGCTGTAGTGCAACGTCAAAATGCTTTGATGTTTGAAGTGTTTTTTTTTTCTTTTTTGTTCTCGTTTGTTTTTCTTTTTAATACTCTACACCACTATTTGCTTTTTATAGGTTTTGTTCTTATTTATGTAACAGACAGATCTTCATTTTTTCTGAAAAAAATATTTTGTTTCTATATATGAATTACTTAAATTTTTAAATTAAGATAAAAATCATCAGAAATACTTTATTATCAGGCCTGTCACAGAATTCTATTTCGATCAAAAGTGGAATTATCTTTCATAATTTTCTTCTTCAAAAAAGAAAATGACAACTTTTTCAAAAAGAAGTAAAAATTACTCCATGAAAGTACTGAAAGAAAATGTGAAGAAGTTATGATTTTAACACACTCTTGCCATATTGGGGATATCCTTTTTATTTGATTCCAAATTCACTACATCTGAAATCATTCTCAGGAACTATTTTTTATGTTCTTTTCTTGGAAGTTATTAGGAATTGAAATTTTACAATTAATTTTATTCAAATAATATTCCAGCAAAAATAAAACGAAGTACTTCCAAAAGAATAACATTCAACACCACTTCAAAGCACTAAGTGAATTTTTTTTTTAAATTCTGTAGAAGTGATGTTTATTGAATTTTTTTTAATTGAAGGTATATATTTTTTAAACTGAATTTTTTTTTAATGAAACCAAATTTATTTTGAAGTAAATTGATTTATGTTATGACGAGCCTGTGTTAAAATCATAACTTCTTCATGTCTTTTTCAGTACATTTATGAAGTAAATTCTACTTATTTTTCGCTTCTTTGAAAGTTAATTTTTTGCTGGAATGTAAAATATTATAAAAGTACTTAAAGGTAATGCAGAAGGTATGTAAAAGTCATTGAAAAGTAAGTTGTAGTATATGTATAAGTCATAACCAAGACTTTACTGCTACATTTTCCAAAAAAATATGTATATAATATGGTCACCCATGCCCGATTATATTTTCTTAGTTTGTTGAAATATACATATGTATGTATGCTGTACATAAATGTACATGCAACATCTAAATGTTTGAATTATTCTTGAGGCTATAATTTTGATGCTATACAATACACTGAAAATCATAAAAATATAATAAACATTAGGATGGTTTAGAGTAGAGATTTCTCCAATTTTTTCAATGTTGTACGATAATGTTCCTTAAAATTGGTCAAAGAGGTCCTAGGAATGTTATAAAATGTTGATATTATTTGATAGGTCTTTGTAAAAATATAAAAAAATAATGAAAACATTTTACGTAAAAATTAAATTGAGAAAAAAATATTTTAAAATGGTAACTTGGGTGAAAATAAATTTAAATTTGAACATTTCATTTCATTAACATTGGCACCATCCTACTAAACATGCATATGAATATTATGTTTATATAAAAAATTACCATATCTACATCATTATATAGTAATAATGTTTAATAAGGAGGTACTTAATTTAAGTCATTAAATACATGTACAATAAAACATACTAAATATTAATACAATATACATCTTTATAGAAATATAAAGTAAAAAAGTAGAATGTATATTGCCCATCAAGTAGCACTTTATCTAAATGATCAATTACATCTATGTATAGAAATGTGCATATGCATATTTATATATTGAAAAAAATTTAGAAATATTAATTGAAATTTGGTCGTCCTACCTAATATACGTTATTTTAATATTTTTTTGCACCTTCCTATTAGCAAATACATGCATGTAAATGTTTCTTTTTGTGGTTTTTATCTAACAAAACAAAAAAGAACAATTTTTATAAAACAAATATAGTTTTTTCCCCTATTAGGTAAATGTAATAACAAAAAAACAAAACTGGAATTTCATACCCTAATAGCCAAATATTTAATATTTGCAAAGCGAGAATAATAATATATGATGAGATAAAATTAAACAAAGCCCTGTACTTAAAGGTTTTTATATAGAAAAATAGTTAAAAATACTTTATAAATTTAATGAAATAAACGATTTAAAAATATTAAATGCAATGACTATGTTAGATAAAAATTTTATAACTTATCCATAGTCCATCAGATTAGAACTTTTATGATATGTTCTAAACAATTAATATTCAACTGCCAAAATGGAGTTTGCAAAAAAATATAAAAAAATACATATTATAGCCTTTTTAAGAATTTCATTAGCCATGTCCGTCTGTCTGTTGAAATCAATTTTCTGAAGACTCCAGATATCTTCGAGATCCATATCATCAATAATTCTGTCAGACATGCTTTCGAGAAGTTTCCTATTGAAAATCAGCAAATGTTGTCCATAAATAACTGAAATATGGGTAAAAATCTGAGATTACCTCTGAAAATTTCCTCAACAAATTATAAATAAAAGCAAAAAAACAACAGCAAGGAGATAATGCAGTAATATGTTGGTAATACAGCTCATATTTGTTTGAGGGTGGTAATACAGTTTGACGGTGGTAGTACAGTACAACGGGTAAAATTTCTTTATGCTACAGTTTATATTTGATTGTGTGTATGTTATGTGTGACATGTGTGCAGAGATACAAAATTAATAAAAACTGCTTTTTAAAACATACTTGGTGAAGGGTATATAAGATTCGGCACAGCCGAATATAGAAATTTAATAAAATCTGGATCGGAAAGAATTACCGTTTAGCAGATATTGATAAAGAATATAACAAATACTTCCACTCGGATTCTTTTGTGCTCGGAGCCGTAGCTAATGCTGAATTGAAGTCGTCTGAAGTTCGAAAAGTTCCAAATTAATTCGAAAAATAACTAAAAACCAAACATCTACATTTATAAGTATAAACATTTTCATTTTTGTATCTCTTTATATCCTTTTTTGTTTTCTTTTTTCTCATTAGGGAAAGAATTATGTTAATTATAAGAAATTATTTAAAGCAACTTTTTAATTTATTCTCAACAACCAAAGTTATCTTTTAACAAAAAAAAAAAATGATACAATTTCCCACTTACTTTAATATTTAATATTTTGTTTATCATTAGCAACCCTGCCTTATTTCAAAATATTAAAATGAATATAGAAAAGTAAGTTTAACGCTGAAATGTTTATTTAAATCTTTAGATTTATTCATAGAATTCACCTTAAATATAAAATATATTTGCATTTAATCTCTTAAAAACTGAGCGTTTTTTAAGAAATTCAAAAAAATGAAAAAAAAAACTTTACAAATGCTAATTATGAAAAATTAGACTGCCCCACCCACCCAAAATAAACTGTAAAAAAAAACAAAAATAATTTACATATTTAATTTGTAAGATTTGTAGAAAATCATTACATAGATAAAAACAAATGAAAGCAAAATAAATGTATATTTATTTGAAACACAATAAAAAAAGTCTTATTGTTGTGTTTCTCTTAAACCGGAAATGAAAACAAAAAAAAAAAAAAAACAAATATAAAATTCTTATATAAACGACTAATTTAAATATACATTGCAATTAACTCACAAATACTTTGTCAAGTTTAAACACAGAAACATACACACACAACAGATAACTCGCACACAAACTCATACTACAACTACAAACAAGCATTCGACACTGACACAAAGTTGTCAGTTGGAGGCTTAATGAAGGTCTGTCTTTGTTGTTCCAACGGCCTTCATACCAAAGATGCTTAATTTGAACGTATTTGTTGAAATTCTTTTTGAAAGTATGGAATACAAAAAAAAAAAAAAAAAAGCAAACAATAAGAGCAAAAGTGTAAATTTGGAGAGCCTGCATGAATGAGGGGAAGGCAATTTAAATGTAAATTGTCCCTATGTAATGCAACAACTTGGTTGGAAAAATTAAAAATTAATCAAAAAAGAAATGTGTCCATACGTTTTTATTGTGCGAATACTTTGTGGAGTGAAAATGAATAAATGGCCTTTGCAGAATGCGGCTTTAAAATAACTATGGTAAACTAAAGCAAACAATCAAATAGCTTCATAATGAATATAGTGGTAAGAAGGAAAAGTGAAAAATTAACAGACAAATAGTGAAAAGAAACTTGAAATAGTAGAAAATAGGTCAAACCGATAGTTTAATTCGCTACAATAGTCAGTATTATTTTATGCATCGATAACATTATATGTGAAAATTATTTAATGCATCGAATTTACATATATGCGTTATTCCATATCGAGGTGCTATTACTATTCAATGGTCTCTAGTCATAAAGTCGTGCTACACGGTTGTCAGATCTTACAACGTTGTCATTTAATTGTTAAAAAAAATCTAACAATCCTCTGAACTTACAATTTTTCTTTAGCAATGTTGTCAGAAAAAGCATTACTGACAATATTGCAAAGCAAAAATTGTAAGTTGGCAGTGTTATTAGACATTTTCTGCACATTTTACTGCCAACGTTGTAAGATCTAACAACCGTGTATACACACGTGTTACTTATTTCAGGAGATTTTTGCTTATTTGTAAAGAAGAAAGAAATTTAAAACGCTTTGAAAATTCCAAAACAATTTTTTTTGCTTCAAATGTACATTACCAATGCGGAATTGTTTATTTCATCATCGCACGATTGAAGCTTGAAAGTTGAATAAATTTTTAAATTTAGTAATGAATTTTTGGTGTATGTATTTTGGAAATTCGACCTTTTAGGGAGAAAATGGGTAAAAATTGTATTTTGGTACTTTTTTACATCCCATGTAAATTATGGAAAAAAGTACTCTTATAAAATTTAAGTACTTTTTAGATTTTGGTACTTTGGTCCCGTTTTTATCCTAATGAAACCCTCCTTCCAGTACCAAAATGGAGTAAATACGGAAAAATTGATTCTATTCTAAGACAACTTTAATAAAATTTTAACAATTAGTTTATTTAAAGGCATATCCGGAATAACAAACTCCCTAAGAGTTTGTTCCATACCTATACATAAAACAGGTACTTTTTCGTTCTTTAAATGGTACTTTTTGTGCTTTTTTATACTTAACCAAGAAACATGAAATTGAGTATGAAATAAATGAGAATTTATTAATTTTTGGGTTCTTTAACTTGTTTTTGTGTCGAAGGCTCTGTTAAGAATGTATAACATTTTTGGAATGTTTTTATTTAGATGGACATTAAAATGAACAAAATAATAATAACTTGCAACATAAAAAATCTAACCATATACGGATACCACTACGTGATTAAAAACCGAAAAGACTCTTGTCTGCCAGTTCTGCTCAAACTCATGTTCTTTTTGAAGGAAGACTATTTTAGCAAAAAAAAAAATAATTTTCTCAGGCACATATCATGTAAACCGTACAAAATTTAGATTTACTCTATGAGGCAAAGTTGTAGCTCTTCTCATAAAAATGTATAATCGAAAAAAATTTCATCTTCAAGATCAAGTGATTTTCTAAATTAGGCGTATACTGAATATTTATAATATCAATAAATCATTAACACGTATACGTACAAGTGTAGTTAATAAAAACAGTGAAATTTCAAATGTAAAAAAAAAACAACTTTCCACTTGAAAGGAAAACGAACACCATTACGTGATTAAAAACCAAAAAAGACCCAGGCTAGTTTTACCCAAAGTCATGCTATTTTAAATGGCAGTCCAAAGTGTAATTTTTGCAAAATATAGTAACATTTTCAGACTCATATCTTGCAAAACATGCGGAATTTGTATTTACTCTCTGAGGGAAATGTCATAAAAATCACTTAAAATCAAAATAAAACTTTATCTTTAAGATAAAGTGCTTTTCTGAATTTGGCGTATACTTAATATTTACAATATCAATAAATCTTTAACACGTATACGTACAGGTGACGTCAATAATAACAATGGAATTTCACAATGTAAAACTTTACACTTGAAATGAAAGAAATTATATGATTTTATATGTTTATAACTTTCACTCTTTATAACAAGAGCTGTCTCAGAGAATAAATCAAAATTCCGATCGTTTGTCAAAAAAAGCAAAGTAATAACTTCTTAACAATAAAATTTCTTATAAAGATTTTGATTTTGGCTGCATCATTTTAAATATTGCTCGATAATCAAAATGTTCATCTTTGGCTTATTGCAGGGTGTCTCCAGCAATAAAACAGGATAAAGTTTAAAGAAGATAAAATAAAGAAGATGAAGCATTTTACCTAATTAACATAATCCGGTGCTGTAGAGTCACTGTATTATATACTTTTTCACAATATTCCAAAATTGTTTTATTGTTGATTTGTTTGGTAGTTGATGATGCTGTGATAATGTTGAGATTTTCCTTTGATTTTTATACTTTCTACTTTCAGCAACAAAAAAGAAAAATCAAGTAACAAAGATTAATTTTGCTTTATTTTTATCTTGTTTTTTTTTTCGCTTAAATAACATTGCTTGGCATCTCCCTTGTAATGTAACGGCGGCGACTTCTAAACTAACTATCACAGTGTTATTTGTCATCAGCTATTTTTTGTAGATTTTTTAAAGGAAATTTTTTTGAACAGAAAATAAAAGTTACTTAGTGATGTTTTTTTCTTTTTGATTTTGTACAGATTTTTTCTTAGAGATAGACTTTAAAGAAAAAAATAGAATCAACTTTAGGCTGTTTTTTTTTTTTTTTTTTTTTTTTTTTTGAAAAAACAACTGCTGGTATAATTCTTTGTTTTAATTCTCATTCATGTTTCCCCAGAACTTCTTTTTGTCACTGTTTTTATTTGACAAATTACTTGCCTGGAATTTTTGATATTTTTATTTATCATTTAACGTTTTTTTTTTGCCTTTAATTTATTTAAATTTGCTTAAAATTTTTCCTTATTTATATACCGCCAACTTTTTGTAATGTTAAATTGTTTGCTACTTTTTGTTCATCATAAAATGTGAATGTTTTACGCCGAATAAGTATATTTAATTAATGAGTTTTTATATATTTTTATTTAAGCATATACATATATTTAGGTGTTAGTTATGTGAGTGTATAGGCAAAGAAAGCATGCTTTTAGGCATTTTGTGCTTTAATGCCTTGGTGCTGTTGCTGTTGTAATTTGTGTTAGTTAAAGAATGTGTCATTTCAGGCGGAAGTTTTGTAGAAAATTTACAGTTGTTTGCTTTCATGCCTTTGAAACTAATGTTTCACATTATTTTAGCCTTTTTTTAGACATTTATATAAACGTATAAATAAATTTCTATATTATGTGAAGAAAAATATTATAGGGAGTCCAAACACTATAGATTATTTTAATTCCAACCCTAGTTAAGATTGTTTTAAATTTATTTTGAAAAATCTTAATATTTAACTATTATGTTATTTATAATTCTTTTATTGGAAGTAAAAATAATTTCATCCTGAAATATCTTTAAAAGTATGCCAGAGTTTTTTTTAATAGGTTCTTCGTTTTGAAACTCCTAAATATGGAAAACCCTATTGTTTTGTTTTTCTGCGGCCTATAATAAGGCTGCCTGGCAGCCAGGCTGTCTGGCTGTTCTCATTAAAGACGAAAAAGAACTTAAACAAATGTCTCTATAGTAACGAGAGCATTGCCTTTATTATTTGGCTGTTATTGAAAAAATTGAGCGGAAATATGAAAACATGTTTCAGTTTTTTTGTTTCTGTTTATAAGTAGATATTGAACTTTAAAGAAAATAATTTATATAAATAGAAATTTTGTTTGAACAAAATATAAAAAATGAAATTATGATAAAACAACAAATTCCATGAGATTAGGAAAATATTTGTTTTAATTGGCGAATGTTAAGCTTTTTTATTTATTTAGTTATCATTTTTAATTAATTCTAAAATTATAGGAAACATTTTTGTATTCAGCATACTTATGTATACTGAACAGAAATCATTTAGAAAATAATTAGGTCAAAGGTCAAAATTCACTTTTAAACACTAAGAACAAGATTAAATTCTACATTAATAAACTTTAGGTAGATGTAAATGCTTCTATCTACAATTTTAAGAATAGGTCCATATTTACCCTTACCTTCATAAGAGCCCTCTCCTTCTCCGTTTTCGGTATCATTGCGTTGTCATTTAAGTATTATTAAACCCATGAAGAGGTACTTAATTAGACCCAAATCCCACATATTTTATGGCTCTACATTAAGCTTCTAGCTTCTTATGATAATAAAGCAGATTTGAGCCTAATATTATGCTTTATTTTTTATATCAGATTTTTAGTTTTGGTTACCTAATACAAAATCTGTTTGAATTTAAAATTTAAAATTTGTTTAAAATTTATTTTTAATTTCTGTAAATATAGTTCTAACTTCATTAATTTAAATTATTTACATTTACTTATTACATTATAATTATGACACTATTTAAAATTTCACCAATAGTTTTAAATAAAAAAAAATATAATTACATATACATGTATGTACATGAATTTAAAATATACCACACAAATTAATTTTTGCAATTCTAATGTAAAAAATTTAGCAAAATTCTAAATATAACAATGTAATGAAAATTACCACGAACTAATAAATAATGTATTTATAGAACATAAAATATTTAAAAATTTTATTGAAATAAATTTAAATATTCACTACTTTTTAAATTCTCTCTTTCAGGTATGCAACATTGTTAATTATTATAAAAACAAGGTAAAAGTTTTCTCCTCTAAGTATGCTATATATTTAGTATTAACTAATTATAATAGAGAATCTTGGAAAAAGTTTATTACTTTTTAGTAATATAATTATAATTTTAATATTAAATATTTTACAATGCATTAAGCTAATATATACTTAATAAATTAAAAAAGAAATTTTCTAAAATTATTTCCTCTTAAGTCCACCAAAGACATTTTTCAATAAATTCTTAGAAAATATCTTGTCTTTGAAGTTACTTTCAGCGTATTTTTAATTAACAGCATTTTTGTTTTACTTATTTTTTATTTTTGCTGCAACTGAAAGTATGCCCTAATTGTTAAAGCAGTCTACTCTCCAGAGTATGCAATTAAAATAAACAGTATGCTACTGACATTATATTCATTATATGCTAAATAATTTTGTTAACTTGTTTTTAAAAAGAATTCTTATATTTTTTTATTTTGTTTTTTCTTTATTTTCTTAAATAGTTTTAAAGCCTCTAAAGTTTTTAATTAATTTTATATATTTGTTTCTTTAGAAAGAATTTGTTTATGGCAACAAATTAAAATTATTATTTCTCGAAAGTATGCAATAACTTTTATTGGTTTACTTTTTTTCTGAGCAACTCTTTGCTGTTAAAAGTTTTTAAATATCGTATATTTTTGTTGTATGTAATTTTTAATTAATATACATATGTATACTTTTGAAAATGTTTCTTTTTTTCAATAATGTCAACTATAAGTTTGTAATATAACTTTTTTGATAGCATAAACTTTATTTTCTCATATGTTGTTACTGAAATTAATTTGGTTTGATTGCTTAACTTTTTCACATATACGGGACACCCGTGTCCCAGGATTTTTGGTTTTTATTTTTTTTCTCGATTTAGAGCGTTATTTTGAGTGTACTGTAGCTGTACACTCAGAATAAATGGTTATTTTCAAAGAAAAATATGTTAGTTTTTAAAATGTGATGTCACTACATGATAAAAGAAGATAATATCCTGCAATAGCCTCTGAAAACACTTTTTCCATATTTCATCAAAAATTCTCGATATACCTCAAAATGAAGAGTATCGTAAAGTCATGTGTTTAGTTTTGGCCGTGAAAGGGGTAAATAGTTCAAAATTCTATAGAGGACTTATTTTCGATAAAGGTTCTCTAAAGAATTTAATTAAAATTTGAGAATTTAATAAAAATAATTTATTGGCAATGAACTGGTTTATTGTAAGTGACGTTTTTCTTTTTTAACAGTAGAACCAATAACAGTGTGAAGTAAATTTTTGGTGATCGAATCTTTCCTCAATGCGACCTGGCTTATATTTAGAAAAAGTTTCCCTTATACATATGTATATTTTAAAATATTTTTATATGACCTTATTATTTTGATAAAATTTTAAACACACATTGGTTTTTACATGCAAAATTTCAAGTTCTAAAAAACCTTCAAACTCTTTTATTTCCAACAAACTTACTAAGTAAGTAGACAAGTAATATTTGAACAAATTTTAAGTACTTACTTTTTAATAACTACTTATTTTTATTCATCGATGACCAAAAAAAAATTACTGGTTACAAATGTGCTTACAGTCATTAGTTTATTAATTATTCTATTCTCTTACTCAATGCTGCATTATCATGTTATTTACAAACAAAAAATGGTGCTATCGGCAGTGAGCAGTTGCTACTGCTTACACTTGTTATGAAGGATTGTATGATCTAAGGAATCCAAAATGTGCATATTGTACAATATGGACTTTGTGCAGATTTCGCTGAATTCATATCATTTTTTGACACGGAACATGGCTTAAAAATTAGAAATATACAAAAATTAAATGATTTTAGAACTGTTGGGAAGCAAATTTTTACACCAAAAACAATAGTTGCTGAATATATGGCCAAAATCTCATTTGTAAGTCAATAATTTAAATATGCAATCGAGAAAGCAGTTTATTGCTTCGAAATCAAAAATCTAAATTTCTTTAAAAAAATTCTAATATTAACTAGGGTTAGAAACAAACAAATTAATTAATTTTATTTTTAACAAGCATTCACTGCCAAAAAAATTATAATATTTTATTGTATATTTTTGGTCCACAAAATGATTTTTAACGGGTTTCTGAGACATATTATTTTTGCTTATCGTAATTTTGAGCATTAAAATCACTAAAAGTAGTTTTACAGACCAGAAATACTCTAACGAAAATTGTAATTACTTTTCTCTCATTAAGGAATTTAAGATATTTTTGTAAGATGTTATTCTGAGATCAAGGAACCGAGAGTCTTTTCAAAAAAAATACAGTTTTTTTCTCGTATATATAATTTATTAATGCTCATTGGTTTGAGAAGTATTCCTACGAAAAAGTCCTACTCGGGACATCCTACATTGGAATTACACTTTTCAGCTCATAGTTATGGTTATTATTATAATATAACTTCAAAAATCAGATCTGTAATGTAAACAAGTTTTATAAGACCTCATGGGTCTAATTGGAGGATAATTTGAGCCTTATACCATTATTTAATATATCTACAAAAATAGACACGACTTGTTTTATACAAACATCACAAACTAGTCGTCATGCACTCTACAATGGTTGAAGCCATTCCTTAAATGCCTTAAAAACTAATACCACGATAAAATTCTCAAAGCAGATATAATCGGAAACAAATATCATTCAATTATTTTTAAAAATTTTATAAAAATAAAAAAAAATATTTCTATAGAAATAATTTTTTAAACTTATTAAGGTAATTTCCATTAAAAAATTTCTCAATTATGAAAAACCATTCTCTTATAAGTTTCCTTAAATCATAATTTATTATGAATTTAATATTAATCAACAGTTTACATTATAATTACCTTTTAAAATGCCACCAAACAATCTCCACATAAGTTTAAATTATTTTCTAAAAGATTTTTTTAAACACATTTATGGACTTAGCTGCAGGCTTCACACTTAATCCTTAAAAATATGCAAAAAATATTTTTCTTTTTTTAGTATTCCAGTTTCACATATATGCACTATATTTTTGTATAAATGTGTGTTTGTGTATAAAGATAATATTTTTTTATTTGCTGCCCTTTTATTTTTTTTACAAGTATTTCCTCTTTTTTCCTCTTTTTCAAATATAGTTAATTTTTTTAACTATATAGAAATATTATTTGTGTCTTAAATTTTATGCCGGTATTAAGACTTTTATACAATTTTCTTCTCTGTTTGTTTAAGTTAAACTATTTGCAATAAATTCTTTTGCTTGAAGTTTTTTAAACTTATATTCTATACTTCGTTAAGCAAAAAAAAAGTCTCTTAAGTAACAACTTTTTCTATATATTTATTTTATTATATTGTATACTACTACAACTTTCCTGAAGGTATGCTATACTATTTTTGTATAATTTTTAACGTAGATTTTCTTTTGTTTTATATTTGTTTTTATAATTTCTTAAATAAACACTGTTTTTTATTTTTCGTTTTATGTATTTTCAATTGAAAATCTTTAAAGAATTTTTTTTTTTTTTAAATTTATTGAAAATTTAAACACTCACATTTAAGCACTGGCAATTTTTGGTATACTCTCTCACACATACATTCACTCACTTAAAAGTAACCGTTATCTGGGAGTGAGTTTGTTTTTAGAAATTGTACGTTATTTGTTTTTGTTCTTTTTATTATTGTATTTCTAGTCTAGTAAATAGAAATGCGCTCTGTTATGATGTGTCCCGTGTCGATGTTGACGGTTGTATTTTTAGCTTAAGACTAAATTGTCAGCTTCTTAAGGACCAGTTTAAATATACTCAATTTTTATGGTATTTTATCCTTAAACATTTGTAGTAGTTGTTGTTGCTATTCCTGCTGTTGTGTTTTTGTTTTACAATAACATTGTTGCATTCCTTTGGTTTGGTTGTTGGATTTGGCCACAGTTACATTCATAGATGAGTTCATTTTAAAACATGTTAAGGGTATGAGTATGCGCTGTTTAAACGGATAAAGCTCTCTGGCTCTCTGCTTTTTATCCATAAAGGTATTCATTTTCTATTTATATTCTCTCTCTCAATTGTTTTGATATAAAAAGGTTCATTTCTCTTTTCTAAAAAGGACAATATGAATTGTTTATCTCTGTTGTCCTTGAGTTTTGTGTACACAAATTCTTATTCCGTGTTTAGCTGGCATCCTGCCTGTATGTGTCGCTTTACGCGTTTGAACTTTAGTTTCATAAATATTTTTAGTACATGTTTGTTTGTTAGTTGGTATGTTTGATATCCTTTTTTTATTATTCTGTGGCATTTATTTTGATATTTATTTTTTGTTGAATTTTCTCATTCTCTTCTATTAGATTTTGTATATTTTGGTTTGTTTTTATACCCACTTGTATTCATCACCTGTTAACACTGAATTTTGTGGTTGCTGCTGTTTTTGTTATTGTTGTTGTTTTTGTATTTTTCATTTATTTTCACTTGTTTTCACAAGTACCCCCTGAAGTCCTTGAAAATAATGCACGCAATCATTAGACAATGTAGTTTCTTTATTTGGTGATCTTATTTTTGAATCTCAATAAGCATAATAATCAGGTCTTTTCACATTTCAAGTACTTTTTACTTAAATAGGAAATATTATATCAGACAAAAAAAACAGTTCATTGACTTTGTGTAGTGAAATGATGTGTAAGACAATTGTGAGGATTTGTTGTGAAATAGTTACTTAAGAAATATGTAATAGTTTTTGTTGATAGATGTTTATAATAATATAAAATTTTATGAAGGTCTTATACATATTTTTCTGCCCTTATAAAATTGTTATTATTGTTAAAAATTAAGAAAAAATATCATCCTGTAGATAATGAGTTCAATACAGTTGTAACGTTATAAAAAAGGAAAATAATTATGTAAATTCTGAACGGGTTGTTCCATTATAATCAATCATAAATATTCATGCATTGTTTAGTCTCGATAAAGTGGCTCATTATCACATCTGGTATTCCAAATCAGGACACCTCGGCTATGTTAATTGTTTGTGTTCCGATTTCAGGAGAAAAAATTCGCTAGACATGAACCTATATACGCCTATAAATTTAAGGAAAAAAATCTCCGTTTTTAGTTTTCCATTTCGTGATCTTGTGTCCTTTAAAAAGGACTTAAAAAAAGGTTTTAAAAAGCACATTTTTCAAAAAATATTTAAAATACTTTCAATAATCAAACATTTTTTTTATCTGTCAAAAATGTCTTTTAAATTTCTTATACTTAAAAATCTATTAAAATTTTCAATATTATTTTTTTCAAAAAAAATTTGAAATATTTTTTTTTCATTTGTTTGATCCTGACAAAATAAACTTAAAATAACACAAATATTTTACACCTCTTTTTGTTAGCTTGACATCAAATTTGGCATTGTTTGATCAGTAGAAATATTTTAAAATATTTTTTGAAAAATATTCTTCTTAAAACTTGAAGTCCCTTGAAAAAGGACACAGGATCACGAAATGAAAAACTAGTTAGTTAGTTAGTTTGAAAGGAGGATGTATACACATCGAATCCGAAGAAATACACCTAGGCCTCTATCGGGCCTGTTGTGCGCTCCTTAACCAGTGCCACGGGTGGGAATCGAACCCACCACCTCCGGTCTACCAGACTAGAACACTAACCTACCGGAGGCCATAAATGAAAAACTAACAAAGCAGTTTTTCTCCATTTAATTTATAGTTTCAGACGTATATCATCCAGTTTGTGTCTAATTTTGAGTGTCGGACGGTGTAATATTACCTTATTAAGCACTATCAATTACCCAGTATAATTATCAGATATTCGTATTTGTAGTTTTTTGATAACAAAGAATCTAATATTTTCCAACAGCAAATATATCTATTAAATAGTGAAAAAATACTTTAAAAATTATCACTCAGTCCAAAGTAAGGTTCATTTCTAGAACATCAATTAAAATAAGCAAAATCGGCCTATAAATAACGGAGATATAAGCAAACATTCGTAATAACTTCTGAAAATTTCATAAAAAATTAGATTTTGGATTCATTACAAACAAACAAAATCACACAATAATTATATCAGACATACGTTCAGGAAAAGCGCTATTAAAGCAAAATCAGCCCATAAATAATGGAGATATAATCAAAAATCCGAGACAACCTCTAAAGATTTCACCAATTTTTTTTTTTTTTTTTTTGATTTTATTAAAGAAATGTAACGAATAAAGCATTTTTTGTTGTTTTATGGAAAAATGAAATTTAAAGTAAGAACCTATAGATGGGGACCTTTGCTACTTTAAAAGGCAGAATTTTATAGCAAAATATCCAACAAACTATCTCTCATCAGTGACAAAATTTTCAAAAGAAATCTTTATTTTTTATTTTTTTTTTATTTTATTTTTTTTAACCATATAACATTTACTTTTGACCAAAATCTTATAATCTGTTGCTTTTTCAATAATTCCGTTTAAATTACTTCAATATTATTAAATATTATTAAATATTCGTAGAAAAAAGCTGTGATTTGATTTAAATTTTCTGGTATATAGCATAACATAATTTTCTAAATTACCTCATCATTTCCACCTCACCATTGATGGTGGGCAAATAATATTCGGCAAAGCTATGAACTCTAAAAAAATTATATATTAAACGAAACATTATTATAAATGCATCAAATTTGTACTTTTGTTTATATTTTGCATTTTAATTGCATCAATATTTGTCTTTCATTTTCATATCTTCTTTTCATAATTGTTCATTCATAAAATCTGGTGCTTAAATCCAACATAGCTGTAAAATTTATTTGTAAATAAATATAAAGAAACCAACATTAAATAAAAAATTTGTTAAATAAATATACATAGACACAATAATAATGTTGAATAATTACTAGCAATCCTTTTTCACTCTAATATCCTTCTTTTTGAGCTGTTGTCGCTTTCTTCTCATCCGATTTTTATATTCATATTTTTTTTTGCCCACAACCAGAAAAGGGTACATAATGGAAGTTTTTTGTTGTTGTGTGTACACAATTCATTATACTTTTAATTATCTCTCTTACTCTCTGTGTGTGTTAAATATACAAATACTTAGTTATTTTAAACACAAAATAAAACGATTCTTTATAAAAACCTCTTCTTTGCTTTCAGAAAAAAGAAAAAAAATCAAACAATCTTCTTTCTTTAGAAGGAAATATACATACATATTTTGGTACTTTTATTTTATTTTTACCCATTAAGAGTTTAGGGCTTAAAGACAACAACTGCAATAGAAACGTGTTCTTGAAAAGAGAAAAAATGTAAAAGTGAGGAGTAGAAAATATTCAAAATGTCGCGTTAATACTACACTTTCACCACAAACTGCATTATTAATGACTTGGAAATATCACGTGCTTTTGGTTTTTCAAAAATAAAAACTCCAACCACTTCCCTCTTATACACTCGTTCACTGCTGTTGGCAGTTGTGCCTTATTGTGTTCATATTGGGGTAGGCAACAAAGTCATTTCCAGTTTGATGAGTATAAAATGGAATAAAATGTATTTATTTATATGTCTAGTCTATGTCTATGTCTATGTCTAGTCTATGTCTAGTCTATGTCTAGTCTATGTCTAGTCTATGTCTAGTCTATGTCTAGTCTATGTCTAGTCTATGTCTA